>NC_081354.1:91328089-91615589 GCF_030684315.1 Stegostoma tigrinum | reverse complement strand
ATTGGACACTCTGGAGGCAGGAAGCATGTTTCCGCTGATGGGTGAGTCCAGAACCAGAGGACACAGTTTAATAACAAGGGGTAAGACATTTAGAACAGAGTTGAGGAAAAACTTCTACACCCAGAGAGTGGTGGATATATGGAGTGCTCTTCTCCAGAAGGCAGTGGAGGCCAAGTCTCTGGATACTTTCAAGAAAGAGATAGATAGAGCTCTTAAAGATAGTGGAATCAAGGGTTATGGGAATAAGGCAGGAACAGGATACTGATTGTGGATGATCAGCCATGATCATAATGAATAGTGGTGCTGGCTCGAAGGGCCGAATGGCCTACTCCAGCACCTATTGTCTATTATCTACTGTCTAAAAACATCACATTTGCAGGTCATGAACCAATTCTGGAGTAGGAATCTCTTGAACAGACTTCATTTTTATAGCCCTGACATCATTCTTCTATTGATAATATGTCCCAGTAAGTGAATAGGTTCCTTGGGAAATTCACCTGGTCACTGAGGGCAATCCCCTTAACCTGTAAACATTTAAAATTGCATGGATTCGTTGGTCATATTTTTCAACTGTCAATTAATCAAACGATCTAAATTGTAAAATATTGGACATGTTCCATTGAAAAATCCCCAGGGTTGAGGTGATCTCAAGTGGCAGTAAGTGACCTAAATCTTCCAAATGCCATGACTTTCCAAATAAAGCCTTGTATGTATAGCCTTGATAAAGTGTACATTCTAGACCTTCTACTCTCAACATAACCTCAAAGGTTTTCACACTATTTTTTACATTAGATTCTTTCTGTTTAAAATTTGAAATTGTTCATTTTGTTGTCTTAATTTTGCTTTGTGACTTCCAAATGTTGCCATATTATATTGAATACTTCGATTGTCTTTAATTTCCTATATAGCCGTATTTCATTCTGTCCACTCATTATGGCAGTCGCACCTGTGGTGAACTGTAATTGCATTATATTTTACTTCTACCCTTAGTCTTTTTGGCTTGATTTCATTTTGTGTTGTGAATTGAAAGATTTTCCACTTGACCAGCAAAAAGATTTATTTTTACACCTGAGCTTTGATATGTACCAAGCCAAACATTTAACTGGGAATCCTGTTACAGATGCTCACTTCCTGGCGTAATGTGCAATTCTCAGGTGCAGCCAGACTTTAATGATCTTTCTAACTGGCACTGCATCTTCTGTGCTCCCTTACCAGGCCTGGATTGTGGTTTTCCTTTGTGGGTCTTTGCATGGATTCCTGCAGACTGCTTGTTTGTTCAAGCTTTTAGCAACTGCTGACTGTCAATCTGAATAGTTCTTAAACTGGCAATGTCTATGAAGTTTAAACTTACTTGCGGGGAATTTCTTTTACTGAATCCAGTGGATTTTTTTTCCCAATTGCTCCTTTTGGTATATTAGGCAGCGAACCCCATCACCGTTCACCACATGATATTGTGGATAACTTATCAAGCTCTTCCAACAGCATCTTCCAAAACACGACCCCTACCATCAAGAAGGACAAGGGCATCAAATGCATGAGAATATCACCAGCTCCAAGTACGCACCATCCTGACTTGGAACGTATACCTGTTCCTGTCACAGCTCAAGAAGTCAGCTCACTACGTTTTTCTCCGGGCCAGTGGTGATGGGAAAGAAATGCTGACCTACCCACCAACGCCCACATTCCTTGAATGATGAATCAATAAGATGCTCCCACCAATTGTTTTTCCTTTGAATTGTTCTGAGAACTTAACTGGTTTGCAGTAGTAAAGGCTGTAACGCCTGCTTAAGCCCAAACAAGAAGCAATAGATTTAGAAGTGCTCACTTGGATGGAGGGATTAGATAGTGATTGGAAGTGAGAAGGGTAATCTATGGGAGGACAAGTTTTTGATCCAAGAAGAATGGGGCAATCAGGTAGTAAAGCTGATGCACCCTGCTATATATTTGGTAGGAGGAGTGTTTGATTAGGTATGATGCTGATCTCAGTGTGCTGGAAGTGCGGAGAAGGGATCTGACACCTCTGAAAGAGATCTGAGATGAAGTGGGAAATCAGAGGTCATGGGCAGGTAAGAAATCAGGAGCTTTTGGAGGGTGGTCAGAGGCTTTGTGGGTAGGGAGTGGATTCAGGAGCTGAAGAAAGTGATTGGAAGCTATGCTACTAACATGCAACTACTAGCTTGAGCACATCAAATTGATACCTATTCTGTCCATTGTAAGGCAATTTCTGAAGGGAATCCCGAACTCACCAACAAATGCAAAAAAGTTATCTCTCGCTTCGGATGAGCATATGGGCCATCTGAAAATAGGCCAGACAAATTTACCTATGATCCAAAAATGCATATACACTCTGCAAGCGTTATCTTTTAGTTTAAACCCATCATAATTGCAATTATTTTATGCCCAAGAATAGATAGTACATCTCTAAATCTGATATCCTTTAACCATTGTAAATTTTTAGAGGTATTTTCTTGTTGCTCCAAACATAATTGTTTCAATCAGCAAATATAATTTATTTTCCTAATTGCTACATTCCTTCATTATAGCTAGTATGTTGATGCATAAAAGCCACTGCACTTGCTGATGCTTTGATTAATGGAGACCCTGAACTGAGAAACTTTTAACACAATCATTACCCAACAGAGGCTCTTTATCAAATTAATCAGCAGATTTTTTACTATCTCTCATTTAACCATTTCTAACCTTTTTGAAAACACACGTCTGCATTATACCTTTGCTGATTCATACATTGAGCTGAATCTCTGGACTAACAGCTTGTCCAGGTGCACAACTGCTTTTCAAAGATGTCATGGGTATCATGGATATTGACCTTTTCTGTATTGTTCCAGGCACAGTGAATAGTAATCTGGGATAAGAATCAAATGAGATGAGTGTCATAGGACCAAAGTAGGCATTTCTGAAGAAGGGTCTAGGCCTGAAACGTCAGCCTTCCTGCTCCCCTATTCCTGCTTGGCCTGCTGTGTCATCCAGCTCTACACCTTATTGTCTTAGGTAGTTCATGAAGTGGGTTTGGTCCAATACAGTGAGAAGTATCACCAGACCACTTGAGGAAAACTCTCTATGAAGCTTGTAAAAATTGACACCTCACCAAAAATGGACCACAATTTCATCTTTGGACTCTAAGCTCCAGACTTCTTTATTGAATTAAAGTGCTAAAATCTGTCATAGTGGAATTCAAACCCAGAGTCTCAGATTATTGCCTGGGTGTCTGAATGAGCAGTCTGGCGGTGATGCTACTAGGCCATTGCCTCCCCGGTCTCATGACATCCATTGCCAATCATGGGGGGAGCAGACGTTCCACTACTACAGCATTCTGTACGCCACAGACCCTCCCTACAAAATGTTAGTCCAGAGCTGCCCTACGTGGTTCCTGATATTTACCCTGGAGATGGTAAGTGAGAGATAAAGTAGCACATGTAGGGAGGGTCTGTGGTGTACAGGATGTTGCAATAATAGGATATCCGCTATCCCCAGCATTGACAGTGGATGCCACGACACCAGGATGCAATGGCCTAGTGGTATTATTACTGGACCTTTCATCCAGAAACCCAGGTAATGTTGTGGGGGTTCTGGTTTGAATCCCACCAGAGCACATGTTAAAATTTTAATTCAATAAAGAAGTCTGGACTGCAGATTCCGGTGATGAAACTGTTGTTGATTGTTGGAAAAATCCATCTGGTTCACTAAAGTCCTTTAGGGAGGAAAACTGCCATCCATCCCTGATCTGGCCCACTTGTGACTCCAGACTCACAGCAACATGTTTGGCTCCTTAACTGTCCCCTGGGCATTTAGACATGAGCAAGCAACACCCACATCCTGTGAATGGCTTTAAAACAAACAGTTTGTGCCAGCATGACCTTTGGTTAACACTCACATCTGCAGAACAGTGTCAGCTATCTGGAGGAATCTTCATCAAGAGAGGAGAAAGGTCCATAAATGCCAACATTTTGTCTCTGATATTTCACATTCCCTCTATCTTTGCTACTGTACCCAACACCCAGCAAGGCTCATACTTTATCATTTTCACTCCAGCCTGCAAACATCTTTACTATCTGTCAGTCACATCAACTTCGTACATCACTAACCCTGCGTGCCTTCTGTACCTCCTACTTTCGCACTAGGGACACCTCCCCACTTGCACCCACTTTCATCTTTGCTGAATACCTGTCTCATTCTCATGCCATTAGGCAAACAGGTCACACCATGGCACAAAGTGTCAACGTGGATGCTTGCCTGACATTCAGCTTTAATGAGATGAGGATTCTAATTCTGACCACCCAAGTAAATGATTAACTGTGTCCAATGGACTTGTATTGGAGGTTTACCTCCACTTAGTGTACCAGGTTGTCTCCCTTAAATAGACTGTGGTCTGCTGGCAGCCACGCTAAACTCTTGGCTTTCTGCCTGCGTTAAATAGCATAGCAATACAGCAGGACAGTGAGGCTGTCTGAGAAGGAAGACACAATAAAAGCATGACATGGCTGCGCTGTAGTGTTCTATGTTCTATGTTCTATGGCAAGACAAGAATGCTGTGAACCACACTTTCCAAATACACCACTACCACTTAGAAGGAGAAGGTCAGCAGACAAACAAGGACACCAGCACTTGTAAGTTCCCCATATATCTACACTCCATCAATGACTTTCAGCTGTGTCAAGATTCTTGTGCTGTTGTTGTGTCAAAACCTTGCAATTCCCTCCCCAACATCCCTCTGGATGTATCTTCTCAAGGTGGACTGTACTGTTCAAAGTGACCCCAGCTCTACTACCACCTTCTTAAAAGTACTTAAGGATGGCCAGCAAATGTTGGTCTTGCTGATTTCGCATCCCATGAACAATTATAAAAAATAAATTCAATAACACATCTGTATTGGAAGGGTGATATGGGACTTCTGTTTGATAAGGTATACACAATGCCGTTATTGCTTAAAGGGGAAATGGGAATTCCAGATAATATTCTGGAGGTTACATCAAGTCCAAAGAAGGGAAGAAGCAATCTTGAGGAATGTATTCCTCAGATGGAGGTAATCACCTATTTTTAGAGACTACAGATTTAGTTTTCAGCAGCTCTGTACTAAGCTGGAGGAGGGAAAGCCTGTTTGGGCCAGGGATGATATCCTCAACAGGCATGTGATTCACACTTTGTGGAAGGAGTTGGGGACAGGTGGCAACCATTTAACCCACAGGAGCACCTTGCAGTGCACAAAAAAGATATACGGTGCCCATATAATTTCTGTGTCTAACTTATCTCTGTATAGTATATATGAGATGCACTCATGTTTTTCCAGAGTTGTATTCTGACCCTTTGAATACAGGTTGTCACCTGAAAATGAACTCAGCAATTCATGGTGTTTGTCTCCCTGTAGAACCTTATAGGAAACTGTGGTAAGAAAGGATTCTGTCTAGCCTTCATTGTAATACATGTATCTTCATCATTTTTCTCTTATTGAAGAATATCAATAGTAACTGATGGCCACAGCTGATGTTCGATAAATATTTGTCAAGTCCTTCACTACCAGCACTGTAGGAAGCCACCACTGACTATCCACTTAAGAGAAAGAATCCCATCAATAAATTGATCTAAAGCACAGGGGAAAAGCTTTGCATTCTCTACTCTTTTATATTTTGCAGAGTTTTCAGAGCCTTCAAGGAATATATTTGAACTGTGATGGAATACTGGCCTGTTGCCTGGATAGCAACAAACTCAATATCTGAAGAAGGGTTGAGGCTCCAAAACCTTGTGATTTCAAATAAATCTGTTGGTGTTGTGTAATTTATTGTCCACCCCAGCCCATCACCTCCACCTCCACATCATCAATATCGTCCGGAACCGAATAGCTGATTTAAATGTACCTTCATTACCGGGCTAAAATCAACATCCCTTTCACTGGCATGCTGTGGCTACAGTATGCACAGTTTCCAGGCACACTGAAATACTCGCAAACATTATATCCTTCTGTGGACATTTTGCCACTAGGGTGAAAACAAAACTCTTAGCAGCACTTCAAAATTCCTAACAAATCACATACATTGCTACAATATTGTCAGAAGGAGAGAAAACTTTATTCTTGACAGGACATTAGGAATGATGTGGAAGCATTGGAAAAGGTGCAGAGGAGATTTACCAGGATGTTGCCTGGTCTGGAGCACAGGCCCTATGAAGTAAGGCTGAGGGACTTGGGTCTGTTCTCATTGGAGAGAAGGAGGCTAAGAGGGGATTTAATAGAGACATTCAAGGTGATCAGAGGATTAGATAGGGTGAACAGTGAGAGTCTTTTACCGAGGATGATGACGTCAGCTTGTATGAGGGGGCATAGTTACAAATTGAGGGGTGATAGATATAAGACAGATGTCAGAGGCAGGTTCTTTACTCAGAGAGTGGTAAGGGCATGGAATGCCCTGCCTGCCAATGTAGTTAACTCAGCCACATTAGGGGCATTTAAACAGTGCTTGGATAAGCATATGGATAATGATGGGATAGTGTAGGGGGATGGGCTTAGATTAGTTCACAGGCCAGTGCAACATTGAGGGCCAAAGGGCCTGTTCTGCGCTGTATTGTTCTATGTTCTATCCTCACCAGGACGTATTGACTCTTCATATGTCACAGATTCATAGGGTAAAACAGCATGGAAACAGACCATTCAGCCCAAACTGGTCCATACTGACCATGTTTCCCACTCAGCTAGTTCCAATTGCCTGCATTTGGTCTGTATCCCTCAAAGTTCTTCCCATCCATGTACCTGTCCAAATGTTTCTTAAATGTTGTTACTGTGCCCACCTCAATCACTTTCTCCAACAGCCCATTCCATACACACACCACTGTCTGTGTGAAGATGTCGCCTCTCAGGCCCCTTTTAAGTCTTTCCCCTCTCACCTTAAATTAATCCCTCTAATTTTCAGTTCCCCCTCACTGGGAAAAACATGTTATGCATTCATCCTATCTATGCACCTCACGATTTCATATACCTCAGTAAGGTCACCTCTCATTCTCCTACATTGCAAAGAATAAAGTCCTATCCCAGCCAACCTCTCCTGATAACCCAGGCCTACTAGTCCTGGCAACATTCTCGTAAACCTTCTTTTCACACTTTCCAGTTTTACTATGTCTTTCCTGTAACAGGGTGGCCAAAATAGTACACAACTCTCGATGTGTGGCCTCACCAATGACTTATACAACTGTAACATAACATCCTACACTCAGTGCCTCAACAGATGAAGGACAGCATGCTAAATGTCTTCTTCACCACCCTGTCTACCTGTGACGCTGCTTTCAATGAACTATGCACTTGTACTCCTGGGTCTCTCTGTTCCACAACACTCCTCAAGACCTTGCCCTTTATTCATTAACGGGATGAGGACATTGCTGGCTAGGGAGCATTTATTGTCCATCCCTAACTGCCCAGAGGGAAGTTAAGAGTCAACCACATTGCTGTGAGTCTGGAGTCACATGTAGGCCAGACCAGTTAAGGACCGCAATTTCCTTCCCTAAAAGGCATTAGTGAGTCAGATGGATTTTTCCAACAATCAACTCATGGGGATCATTAGGCTCTTAATTCCAGATATTTTATTGAATTCAAATTCCACCATCTGCTGTGGTGAGATTCAAACCAAGGTCCCCAGAATGTTTTCTGGTTTTCTGGATTAATAGTCCAGCAATAATACTACTGGGCCATCACTGTATAATTCCTACCTTGGTTTGACTTTCCAAAGTGCAACACCTCACACTTATCTATATTGAACTGCATTTACCAATCCTTAGCCCACTTCCCCATTTGATAACGATCCTGCTGCAATTTTTGATAATCTTCCTCGCTATCAACGATACCTTCTAATTTTGTATCATCCACAAACTCACTAATCATGCCTTGCATATTCACAGCCAGATCATTTATGCCAATAACAGAGTCCCAGCACCGACCCCTGTGGCACACAACTAGCCACAGACATCCAGTCTGAGAAACAACCTTCGACCATTGCCCGCTGATCCGGCCATCGAGCCAATTTTGATGCCAAATAGCTAGGTCTCCCCGGATCACATGCGACCTAGCCTTCATGACTAGCTAGCTGTGTGGAACCGTGTCAAAGGCCTTACTAAAGTCCATTTAGAGAACATTCACTGCCCTACCTTCATCTATCCTCCTGGTTACCTCTTTGAATAGCTTTGAAATATTATGTCAGACATGACTTCCTGTGCACAAATCCATACTGACTATCACTAATCAGGCCTTGATTATCCAAATTTTGATTGATCCTGTCCCTCAGCATCCTGTCCAATCATTTGCCTCCCACTGGTGTCAGGCTCTCTGGCCTGTAGTTCCCTGGCTTGACTTTGCTACTTATCTTCAACAATGGATCAACATTAACCACCCTCCAGTCATCTGGAACTTCTCCAGTGGATAAAGATGAAGCAAAAATCTCTGCAAGTGCCCCAGCAATTTCTTCCTGAGCCTCCCACAATGTCCAAGGATGGACTTGATCAGGCCCAGGGAATTTATCCACCTTAATACAATCTAAAGCTGTGAACTCCTCCTCTCTGGTAATATGTATGTGGTTCAAAACATCCCCACTTCCTTTATTTCCTTTGCATCCATGATTTTCTCTTTAATCAACACTGAGGAGAAATAATTATTAAAAATTTCCTCCATCTGCTGTGGCTCCACACATAGGTGACCATACTGATCTTTGAGGGGACCTATCCTCTACATTGACACCTTTTAACTCTTAATATAGCTATAGAACCTCTTGAGAATATCTTTAACCTTATCTGCTAAACTCAAGTCAGACCATCCTTTTGCACTTCTGATTTCCCTCTAAATTGTGTTTCTGCACTTTTTATAGCCATCTAGGGATTTATTTGTTGCAAACTGAGCATAGGTGCTCTATAAATCAGTCTCCAAGCCTTTGCTCGGTCTCATCGATGCAGAGGAGGTCTCTACGCTTGGTTCATGACAAACGACCACACCTTCCAGCCCTGAACCACTTCAACTGCCCCTCCCACTCCCTGGATGACATGCCCATCGTGGGCCTCCTCCAGTGTCGCAACAATGCCACCCAGAAACTGAAGGAACAGCACCTCATTTCTGCCTTGGAAGCCTGCAACCCAAAGGACTCGATGTGGGATTTACTAGCTTCAAACTGTCCCCACCCTCAATCTCATCCCAAGACCAGCGCCCCCCTCATTCCTGCCCCATTGACCTGTCCGTCTTCTCTCCCACCTATCAATTCCTCCCACCTCACTGACCAATCCTCACCCCTACCTACCTACACTCACCTTTACTAGCTTCATCCCTGCCTCCTTGACCTGCCCGTCTTCTCTCCCATCTAGCGATGCCACTATCTTCCTGATATCACTGCCCCCCCCATTTATTTCAGAGCCCCCTTCAGCCTTTCTGAAGAAGGGTCCCGACCCTAAAATTAGCTTTTGTGCTCCTCTGATGCTGCCTGGCCTGCTGTGTTCATCTAGATCCACACTGTGTTATCTCTGACTCCAGCATTGGTAGTTCTTACTATCTTTGGGAGACTATCAGCTTGGACCAGTGAGGGGGAGATCATCGAAAGAAATGAGATCATTTACCAAAGTTGATGATACATCATGGTGGGGTCCTGGTCCAGGAGAAGATTGGAGCAGGTATCTGAGAGCTGGTGCTCAGCCTCTGCAAGGTAGAGGTCAGTAAGCCAGACTACAACAGCACCACCCTTATCGGCAGACATAATGACAAAGTCAAGGATAGATCTAAGCGCACAGAGTGCAGACGGTTTGGAGGATGACCGACTGGATTTGGTGACACGGTGAGGGGGACAGAGAAATTGAGGCAACCAATATCACGTTGACAGTTCTCAATGAGCAAATCGAGTGCAGGAAAAAGGCCGGAGGGATGGGTCCAGTTGGAGGAGAGTGTTGGAAATCAGTGAAGGGGTCTATGGATTGGGGGGAGGACTCTTGTAATAAGAAATGGCCATGGAGGCGAAGACGGCAGAAGAAGAGTTTGATGTCATGTTGTGCCCGAAATTTATTAAGGTGGGGATGCAGACAGATAAGGTTGAGGCGTTTGCTGAGTATGGAACATCTAGCATTGGAAAGCGGAAGGTTAGGAGGGATGGTGAATACCTGACAGGTGGTGGGGGGTTTGGGGGAGGGGATGAATTCAGATGGATGGGGAGGAGAGGAAATTTCCAGAGGGCCATGGGTGTCTCTGAGTTGATGCACCTGGTGAGCCTTGATGCCTGAAAGGAAAAGAAAACGTTTATTGCTAGCACGACGAATGAGCCGGAGGATGAAGTGGAATTGCGGATTAGTGCGACCCTGAGCCAGTGTGTAGCGGTGCTGTTGGAGAGAAAGGTTGAGAGTGTGCATCTGACACCATATGGCACTGAGTGTGGATCTCAGGATGCGGCGAGAGCAACTGTCCGTGGAACATTGAAAATCACGGCGATATCTGTGATACTGGGAGGATCCAAAACATGAGGGGTGAAACTTCAGTTAAAATCCATCTGGGGTGAGCCTGAGCCAGAGGCAGTCACTGAGGAATGTGTTGTGGCTATGGAAACGAGTTATAGCAAATACCTGGTGAAACGCCAGGAGTGATAGTGAAATTAATGTCGTTGGGCAAGAAGAAAGATTGGAACTGAAATCCCATCGGAGAGACGAGCAGAACCTCTTCAAGGTGGGCATGCCTGGAAGAGACGCAGCAGTGAGTTAAACACTAAATAAAAACCAGAAGAACTGTAGTTGCTATAAGCCAGGAACAAAAACAGAAATTGCTGGAAAAGCTCAGCAGGTCTGGCAGCATCTATGAAGAAAAAGTCAGAGTTAACGTTTCAGGTCCGGTGACCCTTCCTCAAAAGATACCTCAGAATTCTTTTACTGCGTTTTATAACATTCCTGTGAAGTGTTTTAGGATACTATAATATGTTACATGTGATTTACAAATAGTAAGTGTTTGTGGTACTGTTGAGGTGTCAATTTACACCTTGAATTTCACTCTCCAAACTTTAGATAAATATGATTATAGGATTTTGTCACTTTATTTATGGTGCAGCATATTTATAAACAGCTCATAGTAGGGAGCCTTTTTCTTTCTGTTAATCTAACACCTATGGTCAAGTTATTCAGGTAAGGTTTAGAATGTAGATACAGTGCTTTATTTTCAAAATAGCTATTAATCAGAAAACTGAAAATTAACCACCAAACTATGTTTTGATTAACCGTCTATCGCTTTGAATGTTTATTTCAGCGGCTTTTTTTCCATACTGTAAAAACCTGCCAAAAATTTGATGAAGACTTATCACAAGTTATGCCTCAGTTAATCAAAATATATACAAGCAGATAGAATATTCCTCTGTTAATCTAGTGCATAAAAGTGCCTATAATACTGCACTAAATGAGCCCAGATCCAGTGCCTAAAGCTTTGTCTGTGTTTAGTTAAATACCCTCGAGATGAGATATTAATTTAAATACACTGGAGGGTCACAATGCTCATAAGCTAGAAGTAAGGCTATAAGCCTTCCTTGATTGTCCTGAAGTGTTGAAGAATTAAACATATATCCCTGGTATAGATGTCATAGGGGCATTAAAAGAAATTTATTTGATTAACTATTTAGTTTAAGGTTTTTTGAGTGTTGGAGCCAGCCAGGAGTGTGGAAGATAAAGTGCAGTTGCAAGAGATGCGAGGTGATGTATTGAAACATGCAGGACGATGTTCACCTGAGCTGAGTCAGGGAGTGAAATAAGTGAGGCTTCTTGAGTGTTAATTGATAACCTTGGGCCATTGCTATACACGCACTTGAGGAATTCATATTAGGACTGGTTTTGCTTTAATAGTCTCCACGGAGAGCCACTGACAATCCATGTATGGATTTAGACATGACAAATGGTTGCCTGAACAAAGGACCGGAATTGTCATTGCCCAGAATTAATTGAAGTTCTTGAGAGTAGGAGTGCAGAGTGAGATTTGGGTGGGAAAGAGAAAATGCTGCAAGCAATTTCAATTCTTAGAGAGTTGGCCTCGGGCCTTTATCATAGATGCCTTCCAAACTCTTAGAAGGGATTTTGTCACTATTACTCAACATAAAAGTAACATTATTCAGAGAAATTGTTGTCAAACTACAGAGAATTTAGAAAATAGGAAAAGTATATTTTGCTAAAACAATGCAAGTTGTTGTACAGCATCCAATTTGGCTGGAGGCCTATTCTTATGAGTCGGTCAAAACTTTAGCCTTAATAATGATATGATCGCTACTTCAAATAATAACCTTTTTAATTCTCACATCCATGTATGAAAAAGTTTATCGTGCTTTCTGATCCTCAATCTATATCTTTTTACATAGAACATAGAATATGGAAAAGTACAGCACAGTACAGGCCCTTCGGCCCACGATGTTGTGCCGTGGAATAATCCTAATCCAAAAACAAGATAACCTAACCTACATTCCCCTCAATTCACTGCTGTCCATGTGCATGTCCAGCAGTTGCTTAAATGTCACTAATGACCCTGCTTCCACGACTTCCGCTGGCAAACTATTCTATGCGCTCACAACTCTCTGGGTGAAGAACCTCCCTCTGACATCTCCTCTATACCTTCCTCCTAACACCTTAAAACTATGACCCTTCATGGCAGTCAATCCTGCCCTGGCGAAAAGTCTTTGGCTATCGACTCTATCCATGCCTCTCATTACCTTGTACACCTCGACCAGGTCACCTCTCTTCCTCCTTCTCTCCAGAGAGAAAAGTCCGAGCTCAGTCAACCTCTCCTCGTAAGACAAGCCCTCCAGTCCAGGCAGCTTCCTGGTAAACCTCCTTTGCACCCTCTCCAAAGCCTCCACATCTTTCCTATAATAGGGCGACCAGAACTGGACACAATATTCCAAGTGTGGTCTCACCAGGGTTTTGTAGAGCTGCAGCATAACCTCATGGCTCTTAAACTCGATCCCCCTGTTAATGAAAGCCAAAACACCATATGCTTTCTTAACAACCTTATCCACCTGGGTGGCAACTTTGAGGGAGCTATGCAGTTGACACCAAGATCCCGCTGTTCCTCCGCACTGCCAAGAATCCTGCCTTTAATCCTATATTCAGCATTTAAGTTCGACCTTCTAAAATGCATCACCTTGCATTTATCCAGGTTGAACTCCATCTGCCATTTCTCAGCCCAGCCCTGCATTCTGTCAATTTCTCGCTGAAGCCTGCAATAGCGCTTGATCCTGTCAACGGCACCTCCAATCTTTGTGTCATCAGCAAAAACATACTAACCCACCCCTCAACCTCCTCATCCAAGTAATTTATAAAAACTACAATGAGCAGAGGCCCAAGAACAGATCCCTGTGGGACACCGCTCAGCACTGACCTCCAGGCAGAATACTTATCATCTACAACCACTCTCTGCCTCCTGTCAGCCAACCAATTCTGAATCCAGACAGCCAAGTCACCCTGTATCCCATACCTCCTGATTTTATGAGTGAGCATGCCGTGGGAACCTTATCAAATGCCTTGCTGAAGTCCATGTACACCATATCCACTGCTCGACCCTCATCAACCTGTCTCGTGACCTCCTCAAAGAACTCAATAAGAATTGTGAGGCATGACCTGCCCCTCACAAAGCCATGCTGACTCCCTTTAATCACGCTATGCTTTTCCAAATAGTCATAAATCCTATCCCTCAGAATTCTTTCCAAAACCTTGCTGACCACAGACATAAGACTGCCTGGTCTGTAATTTCCAGGGATTTCCCTATTCCTGTTCTTAAAAAGAGGCACAACATTTGCCTCCCTCCAATCTTCTGGTACAACTCCCGTGGAGAGTGAGGAACAAAGATCTTCACCAGCAACTTAGCAACCTCCTTTCTCGCTTCCAGAGCAATCTCAGATAAATCTGGTCTGGCCCTGGGGACTTATCAATCTTAATGTTCGCTGAAATGTTTTGTTCTTGGCTCTTTAGCTGCTTCCAAGTGTTCTGTTTAATTCCTTTCTCACTTTAAATTAGGTTACAAAATAATCAGAAAGGGCAGGAAATATAAGAAATTATTATGGTTGAGTAGCTGTGCAGATTAGAGATAACATAGAGTCAATAGAAAATACAAGGACACAATTAAACAAAATCTATCAATTGAAATAAAAGACAGGTCGTGATTCATCATGTTGATGGGGTTTGCTACATCACTTGATACTACACCAGGCTGATGTACACGTATAGAGAAAAGTGTGCAAAACAAGTATTGGGCAGATTATATAAAATGTTTTAATTACCTTAACTTTGTTGCAGCTGGAGGAAAAGAGGAGGGAGTGTTTGCAGACCTGGAGAGGCAAATGGGAAGCATTGCTGAAGGAGTGTAGGGTAGGGGGAAATGGGGAGGGTATTATTGTAGTTGGGGGCCAGGGCCTGAATTGGACCACTGCTAAGGCTTGCATAGGCAGATGGCAAAATTGGAACTGCAACTAGAGAATAGTGAGCACTGCTGTATCGGGTGAGTAAGGTGGAGAAGCTGAAATGGAATTATTTGTAGGATCTATCCTGTCAAACGTTGAATCCTGCTTAGGCAGCTGAGCAATACACAGAATACCCAAGAACAGAGGGAAGTTGAAAATATATTTTTCCAAGCTGAATCATGTGTAATTTGAAGGGGATCTTTGAAGTGGTGATATGCCAGTACATTAGGTATTGTAGTTTTCTGAGATCCCCTAAGTGGTAGATGTTAGGTTGGGCTATTATGGGCTCAGTTGGCTAGACAGCTGCTTTATAATGCAAAGTGACACTAAAGGCATGGATGAACTTGCGTGGAGGGTTTGCTGGGTGTGTATGTGTGTGGGGTGGGGGGATGAGTGTGTGTGTGTGTGTGTGTGTGTGTGTGTGTGTGTGTGCGTGCGTGCGTGTGTGTGTGTGCGTGTGTGTGCGTGTGTGTGTGTGTGTGTGTGTGTGTGTGTGTAAGAGTGGGAGAGAGAGAATGTGTACAGTGTGCTGGGGTCACCTGCAGTGCTACATGAACCCGACATCCTGGATGAGGCTGTCCTCATTGGTACTGAAATTGGCTGTCAGCCTCTGCTCAGCAACTTTGCATTGAAGTCCGCCTTGGAGGACATTTACCTGAAGATCGGAGGCAGAAGCCCTTGACAATTGAAGTGTTCCCCCACTGGGAGGGAACATTCCTGTCTGGTGATTATTGCATAGTGTCCATTCATTCGTTGTTGTAGAGTCTGCATGGTTTCACCAATATACCATGCCTTGGAGCATCCCTGTCTGCAGTGTATGAGATAGACAACATTGGCCGAATCACATGAGTATCTGTCATGCAGGTGGTGGGTATGTTCCCATGTGCGATGGTAGTGTCCATGTTGATGATCTGACCTGTCTTGCAGAGGTTGCCATGGCCGGGTTGTGTGGTATTGTGGCCGGTGTTGTCCTGAAGGCTGGGTAGTTTCCTGCGAACAACCGTCTGTTTAAGGTTTGATGGTTGTTTGAAGGCGAGGGGTGGAGACGTGGGGAAGATCTTGGTCAGTTGCTCATGGGCATCAATAATGTGTTGAAGGCTGCAAAAAACATTGTGTAGTTTCTCTGTTTTCAGGATGTACTAGACGACAAAGGGCACCCTATTGGACACATCACATGTCCGTCTTCTGCTGAAGTTATTATGATTTTATGCTGTGGTACGTTGGAACTGGTGATGGATGCTTTGAGCATCGTATCCTGTTCCTATGAGGCTGTCCTTCAACGCCTTCAAGCACCTGTCTCATTCCTCCTCATCTGAGCAGATCCTGTGCATGAGTAGGGCTTGTCCATCGTGGATGGCTGTTTTAATATGTTTCAGGTGGAAGCTAGAGAAGTGCAGCATCGTGAAGTTATCCAATGGCTTGCAATACAGTGAGGTACTGAGGTGTCTGTCCTGGATGGAGATGCATGTGTCCAAGAATGAGACTAATTCTAAATCATAGCCCATGGTAAGTTTGACTGTGGGATAAAACGTTAGTATCACTATGTACTTGTTTCCATGATTCCTCACCATGACTCCAAAGGAAGAAAAAGTTGTCAATGCCTCTGGTGTATGCCATTGGTTGGAGGCTCTTTGCACCAAAGAAGTCTTGTTCAACTCTGTACGTGAAAATATTGGCATTTTGGGGAGTAAGCCTGGTCCCCATGGCTGTTCTATGTTTCTGGACGAAGAACTGGTTGTTGAGGACATTGTTGTCAAGGATGAAGTGGATGACTTGTAGGATGGAGCCTGGAAATTGGGCACTTGGTGGTATTGAGTACTGAGGTTGTTGCAGAGATGCCATTGTCATGAAGAATGCTGGAGTAGAGTGTTGAAACATCCATCGTGTAGTAGAATGTTCCTGGGTCGACTGGTCTGTAAGAAATCTATAGCGCCGAGACAGAAGCTAGGGGTTCACTGTACAATGGGTTTTAAGATGCCCTCAACATAGCCAGAGAGGTTCTCAAACAGGGTCCCATTGCCTGATAATGATGGGATGTCTAGGTGTGTTGGATTTGTTTATCTTTGGAAGGCAGTAGAATTTCCCCACATGGAAAATAAGTGGGATGTGAGTGCATAGAGTACTCTGAAGGACTGGATAAAGACTCTTGATCAGTTTGTTGAGTTGATAGGTGTGTTCTTTAGATGGCCTTAATCAGACTCAAAAAGCACATAATTCATAGACAATCAGTCAGTATGGCGTTTTATAAATTCCTACTTTAGAGATAAAACCAATCTGACTCAAAACCAAAACACAAACAGGTTCTAATCTAGGCCTCACACCTAACATGTCTTGTCTGATCTAAAATGCCACCACTTCTTTACACTAATAATACTTTAAGTTCTCACAGGACTGTGACTTGAAAGGAATTTGGGAATTTACAGATACATATTATTCAATTAAAACCTTCGAACTGATTAAAGATTTAACAGTATTTTAGGTTTGTTTAATGCATTGTCATCCATGGTGCAAGCCTGTGATCTTTTACTTATAAATTCTGTGTCTGATGCTGCCTCTCTCACTACCTGAAGAAGGACTAAGGCTCTGAAAGCTTGTGTTTTCAAATAAAACTGTTGGAATATAATACAAAATAAAAACTGAAAGAACTGTGGATGCTGTAAATCAGGAACAAAAACAAAAATTGCTGGAAAAACTCAGCAAGTCAGCAGCATTTTTTCTTCACAGATGCTGCCAGACTTGCTGAGCTTTTCCAGCAACTTCTGTTTTGGTTCCTGTGGGAATATAACCTGGAGTTGTGTGATTTCTGACCTTGGCATTTGTGTGGCAGTTATCAACCAAATCTGTAATGACTGCAGTGAGGTAAACTCATTGGATCTCATGGAATATGAGTTCACTGATCGGAGCTGTTAGTCTGGTCCAATCAGTGAGCCCTGGCTGACAGATAAAAAGAGGCATTTCAGAGATTCTGATACTCTAAGAACTGGCTATGAGGGAGCTGAATAAATGTCAAAGACTTAACACATGTAAATAACGGGTAACTTGGTGATGGCATATCAGCCTCTGTAGTTATTTCAGTAATGACTTGAGTGGGGTACATTCCTGAAGAAGTGCCAACAAGGACAAAAATTACTGCCAGCAGTTCTCCACATTAATGGAAATGACAAGGTAAACCCTGGACGGTTTTGCATTGAGTATGTAGGTCCATTCATGAGTTCAATGTTCTTAGTTAATGTAGATGCCCACTCAAAGTGCATGGACATGCATCAAATCCATCCGCAAACACAAGAACAACAACAGAAAGACTGCACACATATTTTGCAATGTATGGACTCACAGAAATATTGGTCACAGACAATGATCCATCATTTAGCAGCAGGGAATTTGAATATTTCCTGTAGTCAAATGGGATTCGACATATAAGGACAGCTCCATCACATCCATCATCCAGTGTCCTGTCAGAAAAGCAATTGAAACTTTGGAGGCAAGCTTACAGAAACAGCCAATAGCTTCTGTAGATATCAAACTGTCCCAGTTCCTATTTGAATATAGGACCACCTCTCATGCAACTACAGGTATAGCTCCGACAAAGTTGCTAATGAGGAGGAGACTTGCACAACTCTTCTGGATCTTGGCGGGAGGGTGAAACTGCATCAGGAATGCCAGTACCAGAGTCCATCAAATCAGGGAGGCATTTTACTTCCTGGTCCTCTCTCTGTCCATCACTGGTGACCACCTTGAAACTGATATCTGTTTTAAGCCCACTGACTCCCAGGGCTATATAGACTATACCTCCTCCCACCCACTTTCCTGCAAGAATACGATCCCCTACTCCCAATTCCTTCAACTCCCAAGATGAAATGTTCCACTCCCGGCCATCCCAAATGTCCTCGTATTTCAAGAACCAGAACATTCCCCTTCAGCGGTCGAAAACGCCCTCGACCACATCTCTTGCGTTTCCTGCACCTCAGCCCTCACACCCCCTCCCCGCAATAAAAACAAAGACAGAATTCCCCTTGTCCTCACATATCACCCAATTAACCTCCAGATTCAACACATCATCTCTGCCACTTCTGCCACCTGCAATCTGACCCCACTACGAAGGATATATTTCCATCCCACCCTTCCCTGCCTTCCGGAGGGACCACTCTCTCTGCAACTCCCTCATCCAGTCCACACTACCTGCTAGCTCCAGCATCCGCAAAAGGTGCTACACCTGCCCCTACACCTCCCCCCCCACCTCCATCCCAGGCCCCAAAAAACCTTACACATCAAACAGATGTTCACAGACACATCCACTAATGTGGTATATTGCATTCGCTGCTCCCAATGTGGCCTCCTCTACGTCGGTGAGACCAAGCAGAGGCTCAGAGATCACTTTGTGGACCACCTATACTCGGCTTACGACAAACGATAGCAACTCAAAGTCACAAACCACTTCAACTCCTCCTCCCACTCTCTGGATGGCATGTCCATCCTGAGCCTCTTCCTGTGTCATAGCGATGCCACCTGGAAACTGGAGGAGCAGCACCTCTTATTCCACCTTGGAAGCCTACAATCCAATGGTCTCAATGTGGACTTTATTAGCTTCAAAATCTCCCCACACTAAAATATGTACACCACGTTACTCACTTACATAGAACATAGAACATAGAACATTACAGCACAGTACAGGCCCTTCGGCCCTCAATGTTGTGCTGACCTGTCATACTGATCTCAAGCCCATTTAACCTACACTGTTCCATGTGCGTCCATATGCTTACTTTATAAACTTGACAGCAGCATCATTTTAGTGGCAAACACCACCCATGTTGCTACTGCACAGCAACAGCATGAAAAAACAAGATTCAGTTGATGATCTAACTTTTGAGAAACCCTGTCCTTCTCGGGTGATTTCAAGTAGACCGGGTACGTTTCAGGCACAGGTTTCACATTTGCTTCTGTCATTGTTTGTTTCTGTATTTTCTCATAGCAAGCATTTTGCAATCGCCTTTGCCATTGACTCTACATTCTTGTTATTACGCAGAGCTGAAATTGAATTCTAACAAAGGTAACAAATCTTTGGTGCCTTGGGGGACATTGGGTTGATTTCAGGAGTGACAAAATCCGCTGGGACCATACCAATGATACAAGGGAACTCTGTCACCCAACATATACTATGGGTCCTGTTTTGGTGTTAACTCCTGTTCTCGGAGAAAATCATGACAGTATTGTCGTTCAAAACAGGTCGTGTTTGTCAATTATTTGAACTCTCTGTCAATTGTAAAATGTCAGACTTGACAGGAGTCAATTCCTGGTTGGGGAACTAGTCGGAGGATGTTGATGGGTATGAATAAAATACCTCATTATCATTTATTGACATTTATTGATTTTTCGTAAACTCATTTTCCACACCAAAACCATGAATTTAGTCGTTGGGGCACATTGTTAGTTGGCAAGAATGTTACGAATGGCACAGATTCAATCCCTGTTCTAACTGTGGTAGCTCTTGGGAGTTTTACTTTTTGCTTTCACTGTGCTTAATTTAAAGTAGTGCCCCTCAAGCTGTGTAACCTAATGTCCCTTATAGATTATAACTAAACACCTTACTTCAGCTGGGACTCATCAGCATTTTGTTTATGATTGTGAAACAACAGCAACTGAAAATAATGACAGGATAAAATTCATGATGTAAAAGAAAATAAATCACCTTCCTGCCAATTTGTAATTTATCAGTATATGTGGAACAAAGAAGTTTTCAAACAAGATGCTGAAGGTCTTGTCCTTTGAATGCATTTGTAAACATTGCTCTTGAACTGTATCTGTGTTGTGTAAAAATGAATTATTTTATAATGAGGCAGGATATACAATTGTCAATGGAATAGAATTTGAGCCTGGAACATTTTATACTTCCAGTGTGCCGCATGTAGCAATTTCTCTCAAAAATAGTTTTATTATATTAAAACACTATCTGCCAATGTGCCACAGAATGGCATCTGGTACATTTCCAAGTGCAAAATGTTAATTTGCATAGAGAGAGTAACAGCAATTTTTCTATTTTCTTCTAATGTTTTCTCTACATCAAAATGCTTCACTAACAGAACACAAATGACATATCGTTATTTTTCAGATATGCTAATACTTGTATTGTCAGCAACATTTGGGAATTTTCAGGGTCACTGCACCCAATTTACTTATCTTCTGGAGGAATATGCAAAGAGGAAAGATTACAGATCACAACAGCAGTGTATTCATAATGCTGCTCTCTGAAGTGCTTTTGTACCATAAAGATGGACATGTAGTCGAAAAATCACAGTTGTTGCAGCCATGTGCTTGCTGGTTTAGTTTGAACTGAATGCGTTCAGCCAGTTATTTCCTAGATATTAAGTCAACCTTTAGATTTTTTTTTTCCAGATACCACTTACATAGGAACCAGCACTTTTTAATATTAGCTCAAAGCAACAGGAGCAGCAGTCCACCAGTGGCAAAGAGCTCACAAAATCCAGCTCCAAGGCTATTTGGAATATTACAGATTATGGGACATGACAATCGTAAAGAACAATAACAACTCAGATTTAGATAGTGCCTTTAATTTCGCAAAATTCCCTAATGCATTTCATAGTGTCATCATAAGTTTTGATGCAATTTCACATGAAGGAGACATTACAGCAGATTATCAATCAAGATCAATTTTAAGGCACATCTTAAAGAATGAAAAAGAGGAAGAAAGATAACAGAACTAAAAAGAAAATTAGAGTTTACCCACAGCTACCCATCGTGGATAGATTAAAATTGGAGGTCTGGTTGGGGATGCTTAAGGTGCAGCATTTTTATGCAGAGAGTGGCACATAAATGGAATGATCTGTCAGAAGTAGTGGTGGAGGTGGGTACAATTACAACTCTTAACAGGCATCTGGATGGGTATATGAATAGGGACGTTTTAGAGGGACATGGGCCAAATACTAGAAAACGGGACCGTTAGATTGGGATGTCTGGTCAGCGCAGATAAGTTGGACTGGGGTCTTTTTCCGTGCTATATGACTCTGACTAGAATTAGAGGAGTAAAGATATCTCAGAGGATTGTAGGGCTGGAGATAATTATGTAGATGCGCAGGAGCAAAATCATAGATGAATTTGAAATCAAGAATCTTAAAACCAAGGAAGTGCTTAACCAGAAGACATTGTAGATCAGCAAACACAGAGGTGAAGAGAACTGATTCTGATTTTGGTTGGGGCAGCAGAGTTTTATAAGTGCTCAAGTTTACAGATGGTTGTTTAATATTCTGTCTCGATAATACTCATGATTTATATCCTGGCATTGCTACCTCAGATTTGCAGCTTTATCTGGTGTAGAGGTAAATGAACCATCTCATGTTTGAGACTTGTTCCAAGATAAACTGGATGGAGTCCATCACAACATCATATCCATCTATAATGAACAGTAGAAACTATTTTTTTTTCCCAGTTATCTCCAATGCTAATTTAACATGTTGGAATATCTAATTATTTATTCCAAGTTCTTACCTGCTGCAACCTAGCTCATTATAAGATGCAATATCTGATACTGATATGTCTTTATATTCACTTTTATATTTATATTCATATTCATTCCTATATTTACATTATGTTTATTTGTCAGATTTTATAATAAAATTGTAACTGTTCTGTTTACTCTTTCAATTAAAATTTTCTACAAATTTTCCCATGCTTACTGTTTATTCCAAAATCAAAGTATCTTGTTTTTACAGATGGGAGTTAAATGAGATTGTTCTTGGCTTTACCATGTGGAAAACAGATTTTCTGATCTACACTTGAGTTTAACACAGATGCTAGGATACCTTGGACTGATACTTTGGTTTCAACAGATGGAGACACAGATTACAAAATTGATATTAATAGTCACTTGGAGGTACGTTTTTGACTCCCTAAATTTCAGGATTCGTTCCAGATGGACAGTGTAACTCCCAAGATCAGCATAAGCAGACTTTACTCATAAAGCATTGATGGGCATTAGGTCAATTTTCCTGACTTCATTGAAGTGGTCCTGCTGGCTCCTTGATCAATGTTTTTGTATTTCCAGGAATAATATTGTCAGCCTCAGAACTGGCACAACAAATTTCTTTGTATTTTGGCTTCAGATAAATTTTCTTTGCTTCTCTGGATTGGTGCTTATATTTCTTGGATCTCTTCTTTCTTCCCCTGAATAGATGCTCAAAGGGGCTTTCCTAATGACTACACTGTATTCTTTCATTGTAGTTTGTTTTGCTTGGGGACTATTTTTGAAATGTGATGGGTTCATTAATATAATCTTGCAAAATAATTGAAACAAATAGCTGGAAGAAACTGTTGCTTTCCACAATGTATGATAACTGCTTTTCAACAAATCATCGAGTGAATAAAATAAATTTGTTATCAAGTGTAAGAGCCTCATTGAGAACTAATCAGAGCCTACAGGGTGATTTTCAAGAAAATTGCTGCAAAGTGGGCTACGTTTTTCAACCTTGCTGACACGAAGCACATACAATTTTCAGGTAAAATAATATGAAGTTATCAGTGCTGCTCAAGCTTATAATTGGCAGTTTGCTCTGTGGTGGATTTCTCAGACTTCTATCTTTTATCTGTATTGGTTCTTAAGGGGTTTCTGTAGTCCTACAAAAAGAGTCTTGCAAAGAAAGTAGAATGTTGTTCATTTCATCTCTGTAACTCTTTGCACTTTATCAGAATAGGCTCTACATTACAACAAAGACTGTTGGGAAGACCTAGCTTTAGGTCTGTCTCCATCAAAATCAGACTTTACTCTCCCATTAAATCCTCATGACATCAAATTTGGTGATACTAATTGTATTGAATCAAATATTCATCTTTTCAGATCCTTCCAGGACCATATACAGGATTTCCTTCCAAGTTTTGGTTTTCCGATAACTATTATTTTTATAGATTCCAATAATTATATTTATCATTACCTCACCTCAACACTAGCGAAGATTTGAAATTGAACTTTTCAAACTCAGTGATCTGCTGATTTAATTCTCACACTGAGTTTTCTCTCTGGATTTAGATGAATGGTAATTTGTCTTAGATTGTCTTCTGTATGTCGAAGAGCTGAGGTTTGAAGTTCTTCAGGGTAGCCATTTGCTTCATCTGAGGACAGCTTAACTGTAATGGAGTGATGCTCATGCAATTCTTAACAATCAGCAGTATTTGCTGGTCTTGACATCTTCTGGGCTACCAGAATGTTTGCTCTGTTGTGGCTTAGGCTGCTAAACTAATTTTCAGATCCCACTTTAATTACTATGTTGTGTACTGCCACCTGTATCTCCAAATACAGGAGACCTTTAGAAGTTATGTGACCTGAAGTGTAAGAACATAGTCATCTTCTGGCTCTGGATTCCCTGGTCATTGGGTGCATCTTTCCTGCATTTAACCTGTTGAGTGCGAGGATTTAGAATTTCATTATTCTAAACTCCAGTGAATATCGTCCTAACTGATCCAAGTCCTGCTAACCTAGGAATCAGTCCAGTAAACCTGTGTTATACTACCTGCATAACCAAAACATCTTTCCTCAGATAAGCAGATCCAACCTGCACATAATTCTCCAATTGCTGCCAGCTATCCCTGCTCCTGTATTCAAATCCTCACGCTATGAAAACCAACATACCATCTGCCTTTCTGACCACCTGCTACATCTACATGCTTTCTTTCAGTGACTGGTGTACAAAGCGATGCAGCTCTCATTGCCTCTCCCCTTTCCTAATTTATTGCCATCATAATTTTGCCCTCCTGTTTTAAGTACCAAAGTTGGTAACCTCACATTTAGCTTTATCACAACTTGCCCAAATCACACTGAAGCATTTCCTTATCTTCCTCATAGCTTAACCTCCCCCCCACCCCCAAAATTTCTGGAAAGCTTGTTTTATGCCTTCCTTACTACCGTATCCCCCTGGGCTGCCACTTTCAGAAACTTGTGCAGATGCACTCCAAATCCCTTACTTCTTCTGCCCCTCTCAATATCCTTCCATTTATGATATATTCTTGAGCTTTGTTTGCTCACCCCAAATGCATAACCTCACAATTCTCCACTTTATATTCAATTCAATATGTATTCAATTTATTATTTGCATTTCTCTTACTGTTCCTACACTATTGCTTCAACACTGTTTCAAGTGTTAGTTTGAAAACTGATCATTAAAATGCAGCATTTCCTCGCCCACCATCTATCTTACTATTCTATTTGAAACACTTTGTGCGCACATACAAAATATTGGAATATTGTAATTAACTGCGAGTCTTGCTGAATTGTCTATGTGTAACTTTGCAGACCAATAAGATTATAGATTCATTAATCTGGCCATACCAGGACATCCATGTAACAGATTATTTAAATTATCCACTGCACAAGATTATAGAAAAGAGGGATTTTTTTAAATGAGTCATCATAGGCATTATTAATAATATGCAAATTAGAGAATTGAAAATAATAGCTATCCACCTAATGTTGCAGACCCATCAGAAAATTGTTAAAGAGCTTAATTCCTGGTCTCTAACCAGCCGGGTAGTTAGATCGATGAAGAGGCTCCCACTGCTAACTTCCTGTGGCCATGTAATGCTGATTTCCTGACCTCCCTGGCAAAAAGTAAATTCTTTCTTTCCTCTTGACCTTTCCAATTCAGGGGTTTTTCCCATCAGATCCAAGTCTCCTGCAGCTGTTGGCTGACCTGCCTTCCACTTTTCAGCTTTCTAGCCTCCATTTGGGGTTTTGATCTGCACACTCATGGATCTAACTCTCAAAAAAGACCCACCATTACTCCTTAGTATGGCCTGGTGACCTTCCATATTGATGTTCCATCACAAATATTGCCTACTCCCTCTCGTTGAGGCCTTTAAATGCCCCAACTAGCTGTTTCTCTTGTATTCAGTCCTTAGCCAAAAGTTAAATGAATGTCTTTGGCCTTTTCCCAAATCTGTCCATGCTGATACTTAGATGCAGGCAGAATATCCATGATGGGATAGTCTCAGTGTCCTTGTCTATGTTATAAGAAAGTAATGTACAACAGATGCTGGAAATCCGAAACCAGCATAGACAACGGCATCATCTTCAGAGAGAGAAACACGGTAAATGCCATTTTTTTATTCTGGTTTGCCTAAATTTTCTGCAGTTGATGGCTCATTGGCCTATCATTCCTCGGAATTCCACCCTCAAACAGTTGCACTGTTTGCACTTGGATCTCCCATGAGGGTGGCATGGTGGCTCAGTGGTTAGCACTGGTGCTTCACAGTGTCAGGGACCCATATGGTCTCCAGAGGGTTCATGCAGGTTCAAAGGGGCGAATAGCCTGTTCCCATACTGCAGGGCTTCTGTGGTTCTATGATGACCTGCAGGTCTGGAACTCTGCTCCAACTCCTGACAGATGATCTGTTCTCTCAAACTCCACAAGGTATCTCAGGTTAAAGGTGCACCAATTTTGACTAGCTAGGTATCCCATAGCCGTATGCCAGTTCCAAATGACTTCCTGGTTCTCTAGCTACTGTCAGAGGATTTCTACTCACAAATCCTGGCCTTCTGTTCCTATTTCCATGGCTTTCCTTACTACCTCCCAACTTGCCAATGACATTGCTCCCTGCAAGAAGGAGCTCAGAGGAACTCTGCCTATCCCCATCATTGTCACTGCACTTGGAGACTCAGCTGTACAAATAAGTCACTTCCATGCAACAACTTAAAACCATTGACTTTTTGACTTTTACTTTTGGCTGTTTGTCTACAGATAACTTAAAACTCTTCCTTTTTGCAACTTTGATTCTTTTCTTACAAATGACCGACTCATGGTCCACACAGTTCCATGAGTCTGCCTGACCTACTGTTTCCTGTGCCCTGATCATGCTACAGCATCAAGTTCGGACCTTCGCTGCTGTTAAAACTGATAGGTCATCACTTGAATACCAAAGCCAATTCCAATGAAGCTGTTCTGTTCAGTCTAATAAGGCCAAACTGATGCATTCCTGGCCAAACAACGCTCAAATGATACCTGCCTGGCATTAGGATCCCAGGTAATGTGCATTGTAACAGCCAACATCCTAACTTTCATCTCCTAGTTGACATATTCCAAGCTGTCACCATCTGCATGATAACCTGCTGCCTGTTCGACATCGTTTCATATTTCCCATTGCAAGATAAGAGAGGCCTGGCATATGTTAGGGTGTATTGCTGATTCTTCTGAAGAATTGCATTGATATATGTTTGTGCAGATCAAAGCACACAGGGAAAGAATTACTAGTCTTAAATTGCTGAAGTCCTGTAATAAAACAGAAATTTATGAATGGTAGAATTGTAAGTGGGTGAGGATAATTGTGAATTGTACCTAAGGTTGTGTGTGAACATGAACATGAATAAGTTTATGTAAGAATGGAAACATGTTTGTTGATTGATGTAATTGTCTATGTGTGTTTGAGTCAATTTGTGGGTGTACCACTTAATTACTTCGTTTCAGCCATAGGCCCCAAACATCTTCCCCTTTATACTCAATGAGAAACCACATTTTGATATTACCAGACCTCAAATTTTGGCTCCATGATTGGAATCTCCATCTATCACAGAAACCAAGTGTGAAGGTAGAGTGGACATTTGATTACATGAGAAAGCGACATAGCTGAACTCAGCTTTCTGCCCACCTCCACTAGAGTTACGTTCATGGGTTGGAACGTCCATAGTTGACCTTGTCTTACTTCTGCCAATGTGAGCCTTCAGTGATTAATTAAGGACCTCTTCAGGGCACCACTGCATTGCCTCTGGGACTAACCTATTTGTAAGTGGGTTTGTTGCCATGTGGTGTGCATGAAAGGTCATAATATACGGGTCATTGGTCATTTCAGTGACGGGTGGTCCATGTGCCCTTTGAGCAAAGTCAGTGAGTACCTAAATCAGGGCACTGGGCTTCACAAAGACAGGGGAGAAGCTGATGAGATCCACCGCTTATTTTCTCCTCTCTCGATGGCCCTCACTCTGTGGAATACATGATTTATCCCATACTTCTGAACATTGTTGACCTGTGGCTTGTTTCCTCCATGAACCTGGGACTGTGGAATGGATTATTGTTTCTTCAATCCATGGAAAGGCCCACCATTGCCCAATGCCTGAAGTGAGCCAGCAGGTTTCCTTGAAAAGAGGCAGTTTGTGTCTCCCACTGATGCCACTACAACATTCTACCTTAAGTATATAATAAGCAAGTAAGGAAGAGGGAGTTGGTTGACAGAGGCAGCAACAAATGAATCACAGAGAGAACGAGAAACTACAGGGAAATATACAGACAGTTTTATAGAAATTCGAGAAGAAGGAGTGATGATAAAATCTTGCTGGAAGAGGTGGAAATAAAAATGAGAAAATTGTCACGGAACGACAATGAAAAATAGAGTTTAATACAAATGTTTACATTAAAATTGAAATTAAAATAGATGAATTTACATCTGTGAAACAACACAGGAGTTGGCTCTGCATTCATATGTAGATCAGTATTCATCTTAATTTGATCCCATGTAAGTTGTAAGGTCAGAGTTCAGTACAGGGTTTATTTTCTTGCTGCTGCATCATTACAAAGAAACTGGGAATATATCACAGAGACCCCTAAAGCCAGATCACATAGTACAAAAGAGACTTCCCAGCAAACTTTTCAGATTGATCTCCCGAAAGGTGTCACGTCCTCCATTTAGATATTTATAATGCATAACAATTATGCCATATAATTTTATTGTCACTTAGAATGAATTGAGTTTAGCAGTCCCCAGTCCCTTTACTCATCAGGAATGGACCCTTTTAATTCATAAAGAGGTTGGAACATGTTCTGCAGTTTGCAGGTGTGTTTTAGTATTGGCTCCTGCTGTTAATAGTTAACTGTCATTTATTTCTGGAAAAAAAAGGTATTTTTCTTGTTTAATAAAAATTGTTACATCTCTTCTAGAAAGTACAATCACTGATCTGAAATGTAAAATAATGTTGACCACCAGTTTAAATATGAGCCAATGGAGCTGAAGAATCTCCAGTCGACAGCAAAACGGAACTGAAAACAGTGGATATATAAAAAATGTGATGCGTATCTTTGTTGAGCTTTACAGAGTTAGAGAAGATGCCAAACTGTAAAGTTACATGCTGGCTTGTAATTCCAGTCAAAATTAATAATTGTGTTGGTTTTGAAGCACCTCAAATAAATTGACGTGGCATACAATAAAAAGAGGAATGCAAACTAGATCAGTAGGTACTAGAAGCAGACAAGCTGCAACTGCTATAATTCTGTCTTGTATCTCTAGTAACTTGGCACACCAATCTGGCCATGAACCTGGGAATATCACTTCACAGGATTTAGGTTAGCATGGAGCCCATTACAGATTTGCACCATCTGTTACAACAATACTTGCAGCCAATCTGCACTAGAAAGGCAGCACAACCATTGGTAGGCAAGGTCATTTTCTTCCTTAATGTTTTTCCTTTATGTCTTTCATAGCACAGCAATCATCTGTGGTTCAAGACAGTCTGTTGACTATACATATAGATTCAGAAAATTAGGTAAATTATTGATGGGCAGTTAAAAATTTCCAGCATGCACTCAGTTCTTTTAATCTCGAATAGTATCAGTTTCAACACATGGCTGTCGGATGCCATGTATTGTTGTATTTTCCAAATACCTGATGGGATGTATCCCATGTGTCAGGAAATGATCACACTTCCTGAAGGTAGGTTTTCCTTAATTCCCTTTAAAGATATGACTATGCCATTACTTTTAAGAGCAAAGTTTTAGATTCAAAATGTCCTCTGCTGCAGTGAAGTACATATCAATTAGAGTGAAGTCCAGGATTATTTGTACTGTATTCTTTGATGGAGTGTAGGGTCACTAGTAATAGCAGCATTTGCTGTCCTTCTTTAATTGCGCTTGAACTAAGTGCTGTGATAAGACAAGTAGAGGGCAGCTGGGAGCTATCCAGATGCTGAATTTGTGATTTTACACATAGGCCAGATGAGATAAGGATAGCAGATTTACTTCTGTAAAGGACATTTAGGGAATGAGTGTTATTACAACAATTGATGATAGTTGCCACGGACACAATTGCTGAAAATTACTCTAGATTTATTAATTTCATCAGCTGCCATGCTGGGATTTGAATCCTTGTTCACACGGCACTAGTTTGGCCTCTAGATTACTTTTGGCGAAAGACATCATCAATGCACTAACAAAGAAGTGGCTTCCAAGTAGTTGGAAATGACTTATCAAGCACATTCTCTGAGGAAGTGCTATGAGTAACAGTATCTCGCCAAGGCATGGATACATATGATATTTGGAGGCTCCCAAGTTCGCCAGCTCCTCTGCAGTAACATTCCTCATTGTGCCCTTTCCTGGACAGTTTCATAAAGCTCTATAAACCCACACATAATAAAATGTGAGGCTGGATGAACACAGCAGGCCAAGCAGCATCTCAGGAGCACAAAAGCTGACGTTTCGGGCCTAGACCCTTCATCAGAGAGGGGGATGGGGAGAGGGAACTGGAATAAATAGGGAGAGAGGGGGAGGCGGACCGAAGATGGAGAGTAAAGAAGATAGGTGGAGAGAGTATAGGTGGGGAGGTAGGGAGGGGATAGGTCAGTCCAGGGAAGACGGACAGGTCAAGGAGGTGGGATGAGGTTAGTAAGTAGCTGGGGGTGCGGCTTGGGGTGGGAGGAAGGGATGGGTGAGAGGAAGAACCGGTTAGGGAGGCAGAGACAGGTTGGACTGGTTTTGGGATGCAGTGGGTGGGGGGGAAGAGCTGGGCTGGTTGTGTGGTGCAGTGGGGGGAGGGGACGAACTAGGCTGGTTTAGGGATGCAGTAGGGGAAGGGGAGATTTTGAAACTGGTGAAATCCACATTGATACCATTAGGCTGCAGGGTTCCCAGGCGGAATATGAGTTGCTGTTCCTGCAATCTTCGGGTGGCATCATTGTGGGGACCGCTTTGTAGAACACCTCCGCTCAGTTCGCAACAAACAACTGCAGCTCCCAGTTGCAAACCATTTCCACTCCCCCTCCCATTCTCTAGATGACATGTCCATCATGGGCCTCCTGCACTGCCACAATGATGCCACCCGAAGGTTGCAGGAACAGCAACTCATATTCCGCCTGGGAACCAGATCAAAAATGGCAGTCAGTGGATGATGGAGCTTAGTGTAGACCCACTTATCGTCACCTTGACCATCTTAGACCACAACTTTAACTATAAGTGTATTAAGGAAACAACTGTGGTGGCCCATTAGTGTTCAAACTTAGAAACTGTTATATTCTAAGATACTTATGAAAATACCCTGTTTTTTTAAAAATCAATCTGTTCAAAGATGTTATTGCACACCTCTGGAGCAAGTGTGGCTTGAGGCCGAGTCCTGTGAGTCAATGGTAGGGACACTATTTCTGCACCACAAGAATACCTATCAATCTTACATCCCAGTTATAGATGCGGTTTGGTTCTACTATTATTATTGATGTTGTAATGTCAGGGTTCCAGAAGCATCCATTTCTGATTATTCAGCCCCTGTACAAACTTACCACTAACCATTCCCCTGCCACCAACTCCACCTCAGCCCCCTACCCTCTCTCAATTGTGCATCTGTAGACTCCATAAAATTCAGGCATGCTGCTGAAGAAATTATTATTTTCCGAGCAGTCAATTACTAAATGTAAATCACCTAAGGATGTTTTCAGGATGTGAACAGTGTTGTATAAATGAAACTTCTTTTTCATTATGAAATTGTACGGTTTTCCTCTGTCTCTGATCCAATGTCTGATCAATAATATTGAGTACTACACTGGCCATGTGGTCACAAACACCTACAAGTTATGTTCCACTGTTGTTCTTTGAAAATGGTGGCTTAGAATAACAAACACAACAAATCTAGCAACTACCATTTACTGTCAAACTTGCTCTTCTGACATGCATCAATTGGTATGCGTTGCATTTCCAGTTAAATTTATATTCAGATATTTATTGTAAGAACTATTATATTAAACTTTTCAGCCAACTTCACATTACCTTACATAAACTTTGAAATTGATTTATTAAATACTGACAACACTTGTAAAAACTGCCACAATTCTATGCTCCTGTTCAAAGCCTCTTCCGTTTTGCCAAGTATTCCAATGGATGTTGATATTTGAGATATCCCAGCCCTACCCAAAATCAACTCTGGGAACAATATAGTCACCAAGAGTGAAGACTGCAAATATTATCATTGCGATACTCTGGCCACACCCATTTAATATTGGCCCAACTTGGCCCTTAATTGAGCTTAAATTGGCCATTGAATTCATATTTGCCTCATAGAAAGGTTACTAGGTTGTGTCATAATTTATTTGCTGTCTTACTTATTAAAGCTTTCTCATGTGCTGCTTGTTAAGATCCAGGAATGCTCTTACACACAACTGAACATTCTTTTCTTTCCATCACCGAAATCCCCATGTAAAACAATTCCACATAAGCCGCTGTTCCATCACCAAGTTATCTCTTATTTACACAAACAGTCCTTTAACATAGCGGTGTCTCATTCAGAGCCAGCTCTTAGAATTTCTGACACTCCTCTTTTTATCTGTCAGACAGGGGTCCTTGATTGGGCCAGATTAACAGCCCCAACAGGGAACTCATATTCTATGATATTAAGCTGGCTGATCTCATTACAATCACTCTCCTGTGGTACTTTTTTCTATTAATTATCCATCACCACTAAATCACCTGTTTCTCCAACTGAATAATTTACATTCAAAGCTTGTCAAGGATAATGCAAATCATCAAAGATAAAGGAAAAGTAGAGAGGGAGAAGGGGGAGGGAACTGAATCAAAATGGAGCTCAAAGGGTCTTTTCAGGCTATTCTGTCAGGTTTTGATTTAGAGGAACATTGCAGAAGCTGCACACAATTAGCCAATTATAAAGTGGCTGTAATGATTATAAAATCATCAGAAACATGCCAGGGAATCAATGAAGTTTTCAAAAATACTTTTTCCACACCAATCACTTTAGTATAATTACACATTCCTTCTTGTCCTATGTGTTAAACTAGAAGAACACAAAACAAATAATGCCACTTTCCAACTAATTGGTGTCCATGCTAAAAGTTTCATTGAACCGTCGGTGGAGTGTACAAGACAGACCAGAATTTTGCCCTTATGGCCTACCAGCAAACTTGCTAAGCCTGACAAATTGATCATGAAGGTGATAATTGATGGCCCAAAAATAATGGAAAGTAAATTTCCAATGAAATGTTTGTCTTCAAAAGGAGTTAAAGGCCATTTATGTGAAAAAAGATTGCTTTCAATGGTCTTATACTGCACAATTCTTCTCAAATACCAAAAAAATTGAAATATTCCATGGACTGTGATACCAGAACGGGATTTGGATTTATGATTGCTTCTCTTCAGCTTAAGTTTTGTACTGCAGAATCTGAAAGAAGAAATGGAGTAAGAAATTCACTTAGAAAAGAAAACTAAGGAACAAAGAAAATAACGAGTGAAAGCAGAGGTGAAAATCTGACAGCTACCGATAAGGGCTAAGGAGGTCGTTGGGATAATTGAGATATTAGTCTCAAATACCATTGACACAAAATAGAAAATGACAAGACAAATAAACAATATTGCATAGCCAGTCAGTCAATTTAAGTTGTTAATTAAAATGCTCAGTAAAGTAATTAATTTATTATCAGCAATCTTTGTACTTGAAGAACTGGTGTTCTTAGGGTCTTAATTAGTGTCTAATTGTCATTAATTTGTCTAACTTACTGTACTTTATATGGCTTCATTAAAATAATAATTAATCAAGTTCAGTATTTTACGACAATATGAAGATTATTTACAGTGAGAAACTAATAAAATATGTTACAGGAGTGGCAGATGAACACAATCATGTTGGGACTGCAAATGTGAATTGCATGACATTAAATCAGACATCAAGAGGAATGCGATCATCCTTGTGATAAATAATTTCCTTTAACATTAAGCACCAGTTGAGAATGGCTAGTAGAGATAGCAAGAACTGCAGATGCTGGAGTCAGAGTCAGTCCTGATGAAGGTGTAAACCCGAAATATCGACATTCCTACTCTTCTAATGCTGCCTGACATGTTGTGTTCCCCCAGCTCCACACTGTAGTGAATCATTAATATCTAGTCTGTATGGTGGACCAGAAAATGTTTTTGGTTAAAAACAGGGCAGTGGGTTGCCTCACTAGTGCCAGGGTCAAGGATGTCTTTAAACAGGCACAGGATATTCTGAAAGGGGGAGGTGAGCATCCCAGAGGTTGTAGTCTGTATTGGTACTGATGACACAGGCAAAAAGACACATAACGTACTGGAAAGGGAATTTAGGCAGTTAAGTAAAAAATTGAAAGCAGGACCTCTAGGTTGTAATCTTGGGATTTTTCCCAATGCCACCCTGCCAGTAAGGCCAGAAACAGGAAGATAATACAGTTGCATACATGGCTAAAGAGCTAGTATAAGAGGGATGGCTTCAGATATTTGAATCACTGGGATCTTTTCCAAGTCAGTTGAGCCCTGTCCAAGAAGAATGAGTCACACCCAAATTGGAAAAGCACCAATAACCTGGCAGGAGGTTTTGCTAGTGGTGGGGATATGGAATGAATCAATATGTCAGCATGCAGAGTGATTGAGGAAAAAGTAGAGGTTAAGTCAAATAAGTCTAGTAGGAAGAAAAGGCGGGGCCAGATTAATGAACACAGAAAGACTGATGGTCTGATGTGTATATATTTTAATGCAAGGGGGATAACAGTTAAGGTAAATGAGTATTGAGCCTGGATTAGTAGACGGAAGAACAATGTTGTAATCACTGCAGAAACGTGGTTGAAAGAGGGCCAGGACTGGCAGCTCAGTTTTCCAGGGTTTTGAGATTTCAGATGAGATAGAAAAGGCTTTAAAGGAGCAGAGGGGTTGCTTTACTGGCTTAGGAGAATGTCACAGCTACACTAAGACAGGACATCTCGGATGGCTGATCCAACGAGGCCATATGGGTAGAACTCAGGAATAAGAAAAGGTGCGATCACTATTGTGGGGTTATACTGTTGGTCTCTTAATAGCTACAGGGAGAAAGGGGAACAGAAATGCAGGCAGGTCACAGAACGATGCATAAGTAGCAGGATTATTGTAGTGAAACAAAAACAGAAATTGTTGGAAAATCTTAGCCAAGTGGGGAGAGACGTTCTGTGGAGGCTTCTGAAGAAGAGTCACTGAACCTAGAACATAGAACATAGAACATTAAAGCACAGTACAGGCCGTTCGGCCCTCATTGTTGTGCTGACCTGTCATACCGATCTGAAGCCCATTTAACCTACACTATTTCATGTACGTCCATATGCTTATCCAATGACTACTTAAATGTATCTAAAGCTGGCAAATCTACTACCGTTGCAGGCAAAGCGTTCCATTCCCTTCCTACTCTCTGAGTAAAGAAACTACCTCTGACATCTGTCCTATATCTTTCACCCCTCAATTTAAAGCTATGCCCCCCCATGCTCGCCGTCATCATCCTAGGAAAAAGGCTCTCCCTATCTAACCCTCTGATTATTTTATATGTTTCAATTAAGTCACCTCTCAACCTTCTTCTCTCTAGCGAAAACAGCCTCAAGTCCCTCAGCCTTTCCTCGTAAGATCTTCCCTCCATACCAGGCAACATCCTAGTAAATCTCCTCTGCACCCTTTCCAAAGCTTCCACTTCCTTCTTATAATGCAGCAACCAGAACTGTACACAATACTCCAAGTGCGGCCGCACCAGAGTTTTGTACAGCTGCAGCATAACCTCTTGGTTCTGGAACTCGATCCCTCTATTAATAAAAGCTAAAACACCACATGCCTTCTTAACAGCCCTGTCAACCTGGTTGGCAATTTTCAAGGATCTGTGTACATGGACACGGAGATCTCTCTGCTCATCTACACTACTAAGAATCTTACCATTAGCCAAGTACTTTGCCTTCCGGTTACTCCTACAAAGTGCATCATCTCACACTTGTCTGCATGAAACTCCATTTGCCACCTCTCAGCCCAGCTCTGCAGCTTATCTATGTCTCTCTGCAATCTACAGCATTCTTCGTCACTATCCACAACTCCACTGACCTTAGTGTCATCTGCAAATTTACTAACCCATCTTTCCACGCCCTCATCCAGGCCATTTATAAAAATGGCAAACAGCAGTGGACCCAACACCGACACTTGCGGTACAACACTAGTAACTGCTCTCCAGGATGAGCATTTCCCATCAACTACCACCCTCTGTCTTCTTTCAGCAAGCCAATTTCCGATCCAAACTGCTATATCTCCCACATTTCCATTCCTCCGCATTTTGTACAATCGCCTACTGTGGGGAAGCTTATCGAACGCCTTGCTGAAATCCATATACATCACATCAACTGGTTTACTCTCATCTACCTGTTTGGTCACCTTCTCAAAGAACTCAATAAGGTTTGTGAGGCACGACCTATTCTTCACAAAACCATGCTGACTATCCCTAATCAATTTATTCTTTTCTAGATGATTATAAATCCTATCCCTTATAACCTTTTCCAACACTTTACCAACAACTGAGGTATGGCTCACTGGTCTATAATTACCAGGGCTGTCTCTACTCCCCTTCTTGAACAGGGGAACCACATTTGCTATCCTCCAGTCATCTAGCACTATTCCTGTAGATAATGACGAGTTAAAGATCAATGCCAAAGGCTCAGCAATCTCCTCCCTGGCTTCCCAGAAGATCTGAGGATAAATCCCATATGGCCCAGGGGACTTATCTATCTTCACCCTCTGTAGGATTTCTCATACTTCTTCCTTGTGAACCTCAATCCCACCTAGTCTAGGAGCCTATATCTCAGTATTCTCCTCGACAACATTGTCATTTTCTCAAGTGAATACTGTTGACAAATATTCATTTACTGTTTCCCCTAATCTTCTGGAATTTTTTAAGGATGTAACTATGAAGATGGACAAGGGAGAGCCAGTGAATACAATGTACCTGGACTTTCAGAAAGCCTTTGATAAAGTCCTGCATAGGATATTAGTGAGCAAAATTAGGGCACATGGTATTGGGGGCAAAATACTGGCTTGGATTGAAAATTGGCTGGCTGACAGGTAGCAAAGAGTAGTGATAACCGGGTCCCTTTTGGAATGACAGGCAGTGACCAGTGGCATTCCACAAGGTTCGGTACTGGGACCGCAGCTATTTACAATATATATTAATGATATAGATGAAGGCATTAAAAGTAATAATAGCAAATTTACTGATGACACAAAGTTGGGTGGCAGTGTGAAATGCGATGAAGATGTTATGAGAATACAGGGTGACTTGGACAGGCTAGATGAGTGGACGGATGCATGACAGATGCAGTTTAATGTGGATAAATGTGTGGTTATCCACTTTGGTGGCAAGAACAGGAAGGCAGATTACTATCTAAATGGAGTCAAGTTAGGTAAAGGGGAAGTTCAACGAAATCTGGGTGTTCTTGTACATCAGTCAATGAAAGCAAGCATGCAGGTACAGCAGGCAGTGAAGAAAGCTAATAGCATGCTGGCCTTCATAACAAGAAGAATTTAGTATAGGAGCAAAGAGGTCCTTCTGCAGCTGTGCAGGGCTCTGGTGAGACCGCACCTGGAGTATTGTGTGCAGTTTTGGTCTCAAAATTTGAGGAAGGACATTCTGGCTATTGAGGGAGTGCAGCATAGGTTCACAAGGTCAATTCCCGGATTGGCGGGACTATGATATGTTGAAAGATTGGAGCGACTGGGCTTGTATACACTTGAGTTTAGGAGGATGAGAGGGGATCTGATTGAGACGTATAAGATTATTAAGGGATTGGACAATCTGGAGGCAGGAAGTATGTTTCCGTTGATGGGGGACTCCAGAACCAAAGGACACAGTTTAAAAATAAGACGTAGGCCATTTAGAACCGAGTTGAGGAGAAACTTCTTCACCTAGAGAGTGGTGGATATATGGAATGCAATGCCCCAGAAGGCAGTGGAGGCCAAGTCTCTGGATAGTTTCAAGAAAGAGATAGATAGAGCTCTTAAAGATAGTGGAGTCAAGGGTTATGGGGATAAAGCAGGAACAGGATACTGATTGTGGATGATCAGCCATGATCATAATGAATAGTGGTGCTGGCTCGAAGGGCCGAATGGTCTACTCCTACGCCTATTGTCTATTGTCTATAAATACTATTTAGATAGTCCAACGGTGCTGAACTTATATTGGAGAATGAACCTAGCCAGATGATTGAAGTTTTAATTGGGATGCATTTTGGGAATAGTGATCACAATTTTGTAAGTTTTAAGATAGCTATGGATAAGGATAAGATTCATCCTCAGGTAAAATTGAAAATTGGGGAAAAGCCAATTGTAACACTTTTAGGCAGGAACTGGATAAATTAGATTGGGGGTGGATATTTTGAGGGTGAATCCGCATCTGTTATGTGAAAATCTTTGAAAGGCCAGTTATTCAGAGTTTAGGACCAGCATGTTCCTGTGAAGATCAAATATAAGTTTGGAAAATTTCAGGAGCCCTGGATGACAAGAGATATTGCAAACTTCGTTAAAATGACAAAAGGAGCCATATGTAAAATGTAGGAAGCTGAAATGAGACAAGTCCTTGAGGCATATAAAAGAAGCAGGAAAGAACATAAACAAGAAATTACAAGGGCTTAAATGGGCCATAAAATGCCCTTGGCAAGTAGGATTATCGAGAATCCCAAGGCATTTTATTCATAAAATGGGAGAAAGAGATAGCTAAGGAAAGGGTATGTTCACTCAAGGACAAAGAAATAAGTTTATTCATGGAGCCAGAGGAAGTGGGTGACTCACATTTTCATTGGAATTTACCTAGGAGAAGAACATGGATGGTGGTAACTTTAAGGAGAGGTGTGTTGATATTGGGGGCCATGTTGATATTAAGAATTAGGAGTCTTTGGGTGCCTTGAAAAACATTAAAGTAGACAATTCTCCAGGGCCTGATGGGATCTATTCTGATACTGATGAAGGAGAGGGAGGAGATTGCTGGGGCATGACAGAGATCTTTGTATCATTTTCAGTCACAAGTGATATAAAAGAAAACTGGAGAATAGCCAATGTTGTTCCTTTATTTAAGAAAAACAATAGAGATAATCTAGGGAATTATCAGCAGCTGAGCTTTACATTAGTGGTAGAAAAATTATTGGAGAAGGTTCTTAAGGACAAGATTTTCTCATGTTTGAAAAAAAAAGTAGATTAAATAAGAATAATCAGCATGGCTTTGGCCTGTTTGGAGGTCCTTTCTCAGAAATTTTCTTGCACTTTTTTTGAGGAAGAGATGAACATGATTGGAAAGGGTAGAGCAATGGATGTTGACTACATAGATTTTAATAAGCATTGGACATGGTTCCTCATGGTAGGCTCGCCCAGAAGGTTAATTTATGCATGATACAAAAATGAGTTGGCAAGTTGGATACAAAATTGGCTTGGCCATAGAAGATAGAAGGTAATTGTGGCAGAGTGTTTCTCTGACACAAGGAGTGTGACCATCGATGCTCAGTAGGTATCTGATTAGTAACCTTGCAGTGACATGATAATTGATGGACTGGTGGATAATGAGGAAGACTGTTAGAGGATTTAGCAAAATATAAATCAGTTGGCAGGTTTGGTACAGAAATAGCTGGTAGACTTTAATATGGACAAATTTGAGAGTGATGCTCTTTGGGAGATCAAGTGCAAGAGGAAAGTGTATAAGAAATGGCAGGCCCCTTAAGAACATTGGTATATAGAGGGATCTTGGGATGAAAGTCCATAGCTCCCTGAAAGTAACAACACAAGTGGATAAGGCAGTGAAGAAGGCATACGGCATGCTTACCTACATTGGTCAGAGTATAAAAGTTGGCAAGCCTTGTTGCAGCTTTATAAAGCTTTAGGTGGCCATATTTAGAATATTGTGTGCAATTCTGATTGGTAGACTATAAGAATGATGTTGGGGATTTGGAGGGTGTGGAAAAGAGATTTATCAGGATGTTGCCTGGATTGCAGTATGTTAGCTACAAGGAGAATTTGGAAATCATGGCCCCATGATCAGATAGCTCATCCACCCTACAACCCTGACTCACTTTCAGACAAGTTTCAGACGCTGGCGGGCAACTTAATGGAAGCATGTAAATGTATGAGGGGAATTGACTGGGTGGATAATTGGAGTCTTTTTCCCAAGATGGAAATGTCAAATGCTAGGGATCAGAGGCTCAAGGTGAGAGAGGAAATGTTTAAAGGAGATGTGTGAGGGAAGTTTTTACACAGAGAGAAGTAGGGGCCTGGGTGTTGTCAGGGGAGGTAGGAGAAGTGCATACGCATATCATAACAATGTTTAAGCGGCATTTAGACAGAAACATGAACAAACAGAGAATGGAGTGTTACGGATCATGTGTGGGCTAATGGGATTATTTAGAATGGTATCAAGTTTGGCACAGACATGGTGGGCCGAAGGGCCTGTTCCTGCACTGTGCTGTTCAATGTTATCTAACTATCCTGCTATGATTTCTTTAATAATTGCTTCTAGCATTTTCCCTGCAACAAATGTTGTGCAAACTGACTTGTGGTTTCCTGTCTCCCTCCCTTTTTGAATAAAAGAGTAATATTCACAATCTTCTTATCAAATAGGGTTAACCTCAAATCGAGGGAATCTTGAAAAATTATCAATTATCACGTGAGCTGCTTATTTTAAGGCCCTAGGATGAAATCTATTAGCACCCGGGCATTTGTCATCTCCTAGCTCCAACAATTTAGTGATTTTCTTTGGTTCCTTTCTCCTCTCCATTTCCTGGCTTTTTGCTGCTCTGGAGTGTTATTTTTATTCTCTTGAGTTAGCAATAATGCAACATACCTGTTAAATTTATCTGCCATTTCCTTTTTCCTCATTATTAATTATCCAGTCTCACTTCCTTTACAACCTTTACTTTGTTAAGTCTTTCCTTCTTTAAATATTGATAGAAACATTTATTGCTATATATACTTCTGGATAGCTTGCTTGCATATTCTATTTTCCCCCTTCTTAGTAACATTTTTGATCCTTGTCTGTTGCTTTATAAAAAATATTACAATCAATCTTTGGCTCTGCTCTGTGCCTTTGCACTAATATGTGTTACTTTTTAGATAGATACTGTCTTTATCATTTTGAGTAAACTAGGAATGGTGTGTCCATTCCTTTGAATTTTTATTACTTTTAGCAATGTACTTGTTCTGTGTATTCTGAAATAGCCCCTTGAACTATTGCCACTACATCTCTACTGACTTATCTTTCAATCTAATTTGCCACTTTAGTTTTGTTAGGTCTGCTTTCATCTTCTCATAACTGCCCTTATAAGAGGTTTAAAGGAATCGCCTTAAAGCCGCTCCTATCTCCATGAACTTCGATAAAGATTCAATCACATCATCAACACTTCTGCTTAGGGGCACCATCACTACGAGATTATTAATTAATTCTGTCTCACTGCACAATACCCAGCCTAGAATAACGTGCTCTCCGAACAGCTACAGAACAGGCTGTTCTAAGAAACTATCCTAATAACCATTCTATGAACTCTTCATTCAGGCTACCTTTGTCAATCTGACTTTTCCAGTCTTCATGTAGATTAATATCTCCCATGCCTACTGCCGTGCTTTCTAACAAGATTAAATTAATTAATCCTTTCTGCTCCACCCTCCTATCTGGTTAGTTAGGGGGCTATATCTCTGTAAACGCTGCTAGATCATACTTGTTCATTTCCATTTGCACTCTCAGTTCATCAGTTTTGTTTCAAATGCTACACGCATTCAGAAACAGAACCTTTAGTTCTATCCTTTTCCTGTCTAAATTCAAGTCATAAGTGTTGGTTTTCTCTTAGATTCATACTTTCTAGCCCTGCCTGTCATGATCTGTTTATCATTTCTTATTACAATATCTTTCTCTTTGGCATTGACTGACCACATCTTCCTAAATTTGATCCCTTGCCCCATTTGTATTTTAAAGTCCTCTCTATTTCCGTTGTTATACAGTTTGCAGGAAAGCAGGCCTCAGCATTGTTCAAATTGAGATCATCCCATCAGCACTGATCCTAATTTGCCCAGTACAGGTATCAATGACCCATTTATTCCACACCAATCTTTGACCCATGCATTCGTCTCTCTCATGTGGGTTACTGTATGCCAATTTATATAAGATTTGGGTAATAATGCAGTGATAATGGCTTTTGCAGTTCGGCTTCTTATTATGGCACTTCAAACTCTAATTATGACCACACTGAGCTTGCATTTTTTTCTTCTAACCTTGCTAGCAGTATCTACATGGATGACAAAGTACTGTTCTAATGCAAGCTCATATCTAGCCCTGTACTGCTGGACCAAACTCTGACTCTGGGCAGGCATTGTAGCCACCTGGATTTATATTTTTTTGCTGTGGAGAATGGTGTAAATTCCCCTCATAATGCTGTTCCCTGCTAACAAAATGACCATACTCAAATAAACAAAGAACTGCAGACGCTGTAAGATACCAGGAAGGGTCTCTGGACCCGAAATTTTCGTGCTGCTTCCTCTCCACAGGTGCTCCCAGGCCTGTTGAGTTTCTCCAGCAGTTTCTGCTTTTGTTCCTTCTCACTCCCCTTTCTTGAATGATTTGTTTCACTATGTTGCTGTGATCAAATAGCTCATCCACACTACAACCCTCATTCTCATTCAAACAAGCTGAAAAAAACTCAACTGTTGTTAGGTTACCTCATCTTCCTCACTCATAGGCACACTGTCCTATCCCTGAATACTGACAAACAGGGCAACCCAAAACTTTGATGTATGATTGCTTTTTGGTGTAAAGAATCCAAAAAAACCTTCCCACTCCCTGATGTGTCACAGGGCTGTTTTTCTAACTCTATCTCACAAATTCTGAGCCAAAGCTGCCTGAAATTCAAACACTTGAAGAGAGATGTGTTTGCTCTGGACCAAACTGACATAAGGAACTCCCACATGTTGCAACAATGACACATTTAATTCATTTATTCAATGTGACATTTGGTTATGTTTGTATGTTTAATTAAGCTTACAACCAAATTCTTTGTCATGTTCAACCTTAGGAGCTTATGAGATACCCCTGAAATAATTAGTCCCTTTTTTCAGTCTCAGAGAAATGAGGAGTCCATTTCCAATTTGGCAGAGGGCTTCTTTCTCTGCTCTGTCTCTCTATTACAATCCAGGAGCAACAGTGCTGCTACCCTCATAACCACACAGCTGTTCAGTATATGGAACAACCAATCCTTTGTCCTCCTTATAGGAATATAGCAACTCTGCCACAAATTCAAAAACAGCCCAGAATACATCTGGAGAATACAAAAGTTTATTTTTCAAATCAAGTTGAATGTCTGATTCTCTAAAGAGTACTATTGCAAGGCAGAATCTTGCCTTTCGGCACTTAATTGACCTTTATAGAGTGTTGCATGCGTTTGCTCAATGGACCTGCATAGCCCCAGCTAATAAGCCTGACATCACACCATTAGAGGGGCTGCAAAACATCAAGATACACCAGATGTGGAACTGCCTTTGGGAGCAAGCATCTCAAGAACTGCACTACATGAGTCACAACAGAAACAATTCATTGATTCATTGATTCATAGATCCATACAATGCAGAAATGGCCCTTGAGCCCATCAAGTCTGCACAGAAGTAATTACTACCAGAAGTGTCCCATCTCCTTGAATGTTATGATATTTGAAATACTCATCGAAACTTTTTTTTTAAAACGTTATAAGGAATCCAGCTTTCATAACCTTCCTAGGCAGTGAGCTCTAGATTCCCACCACGTGCTAAGCGCAAAAGTTACTTTTAATAAATCCCTTCTGAGTCTCTTGCTCCTTACCCTAAAACTACACCCTCTTGTGATTGACCCCTCACCGAGGGGAATAGCTACTCTCAATCACCCCGTTCATACCTACATAATCTTATACCCCTCAATCATGCTCCCTTTCAGTCTTCTCTGCTCTGAAGAAAATGATCCAAGCTTATCTAGTCTTTCCTTATAGCTCAATTTCTCCATTTCAGGCAACATCCTGGTGAATCTCCTTATTAACCCCACCAGTGCTATCACATTATTCCTGTAGTGAGGTGGCTATGATGTGGAGGCGCTGGTGTAGTACTGCGGTGGACAAAGTCAGAAGTCACTGACACTAGGTTTCAGTCCGACAGGTTTATTTCGAATCGCACAGGGTTCTGGAGCACAGCTTCTTCGTCACATGCAGTGAAAGAGCAGGGCACACAGGAACTGAGTTACTAGGCAGAGAGTTGGCTGTCACTGCACATCGTACTCCATCTGGGGCCTGACCAGTGCTCTGTACAGCTCCACCTCTTTGCTTTTATGCTCTACTCCAAGAATAATGAAAGTAATTGTCCCAAATGCCTTCTTAACTATCCTATTCCACATGCTCTGCTGACTTCAGGGATCTGTGAGTAATTACTCCCAGATCCTTCCACTCCTCTAAGCTATCCAGTGTCCTGCCATTCATCAAACACCCCCTCATTTTGTTTCTTCTTCCAAAATACATCACCTCACACTTATCAGTGTTAAATAACCTCAACCACTGGTCTACCCATCTAACCAATCCCTCCAAACCTTGTTGTAATCAACAACCATCTTCTTCATTATTAAACACACTACCAATCTTGGCACAAAAACAGAAGTTGCTGGAAAAGCTCAGCAGGTCTGGCAGCATCTGTGAAGAAAAAAATCAGAATTAGCATTTCGGGCCTGGTGACCCTTCCTCAGAAGCAATTTGACGTTGTCTGAAAATTTGCGAACCTTCTCTCCATATTTCATCGATATTATTTACATATATAACAAACAGTAAGGGTCCCAGTGCTGATCCTTGTGGGACACTGCTGGACTCCAGTCTCCAGTCACTCATATAGCCTTCTGCCATTATCCTTTGTACCCTACGACTAAGCCAATTCCATGTGCTTTAACCTTCTTAATCAGTCTCCCATGTGGACCTTGTCAAAAGCTTTACTAAAATCCGTATAAATTACATCATCAGATCTTCCCTCATCCGTGCACTTGCTCAAATTTTCAAAAAAAATTAGAAGAAATTTAGGAGGCATGACTTCCCTCTGACAAAATCATCATTCCTATCTATAATTAACCTATGCCTTTCCAAGTGGCCTTTAATTTGCTCTTTCAGAATTTTCTCCAATAGTTTTCCTACCATTGACATGAGACTCACTGGTCTGTAATTTCCTGGTTCATCTCTACAACCCCTTGTCAAAAATGGGACGACATTAACCATCCTCCAGTCCTCTACATTACTCCTCTGACCAGACAGGGGCCACAGTGGGCAGTGCCCTCGCTCAGTGGTGAGCATCAGGAACTCAGGTGTGATTCACACTTCAGGCAACTGTCTGTGTGAAGATTGCATATTCTCCCTATGTCTGCACGTGTTTCCTCCCATAGCCCAAAGATGAGCAGGTTAGGCAGATTGGCTGTTATAAATTGACCATAGTGCGCAGGTTAAATGGGTTAGCCATGGGCAATGCAGGATTACAGGGGTAAAGCGCAGGTCCAGGTGGGATGCTCTTCCGAAGGTGGTGTGGACCTGATGGGCCAAATGGCCTGCTTCTACACTGTGGAGATTCTAAAAATCTGTGTCAGAGCCCCTGCAATTTCATGGCTTGCCTCCCATGGCAGTCTGGGATGCAATTCATCTGGGCCTAGTCTTTGTCTGTTTTTAAGCCCAACAGAGCCTGCAATACTTCCTCATTTCTTATGTCAAATTGTGCAAATTCCTCATAGTCCCATATCCTGAATTCTGTTCCTACATTTTCCTTTTCCATAATGAAGACCAAAGAGAAGTATTCATTCAACTCACTCCAATATCCTGTGGCTTTACACACAGTTTGCTGCCTTGGTACATAATGGGCCCTATTTTTCCCTCTTTAGCTGCTTTCCTTCAATGCATTTATAAACTATCTTTGGGTTCTCCATAATACTGTTTGTAAGTCCATTCTCATGTCCCTTTTTGCTCTTCTAATTGCTTTCTTAAGTTCTATCCTGCTCTTCCTGCTTTCCTTTAACACTGTAGCTGAATTGCTCTCTTTGGATTTGCCTATAGCTCAGCTCTTCTTTTTTATCCAGCCTTGATTTGTCATCAACATCCAGACATCTGAAAATATTGCTCCTACATTTCTCTCTAAAATGTATATTTTGGACTGTACTGTCCCCCGCACCTCACTGCTCTGCTGTAGACTTATCCTCAAGGAGCTGTTCCCAGTCTACTCTGTTCAGATCCTCCTTTATTTTGATAAAATCTGCCCTCCCCCAATCCAAAGCCATCTTTTTCCTTATCCAGAACAAATTTGAACCATACTGTATTGTAGTCACTATCATCTAAATGTTCCCCCGCTGCCATAGCAAACACTTTTCTTGCTTCTTTCCCCAGAACCAATCCAGCACTGTATTGTCCCTTGTTGCATCTTCTATGTATTGGTACAAAGAACTCCTTGGATGCATTTCAAGAAATTTGCCCCCATTAAACCTTTAACACTATGATTAACTTAATTTATGTTGGGAAAGTTGAAATCCCCTGGTAAAATTACCAATTATTTCTCTTATATACTTCTGTGAACTATCTGCATATTTGCTCTTCTATTTCCTGCTGACTCTTTAAGGGCGTATAATACACTCTCAGTAAAGTAGCTGCTGCTGTATTACATTCCTAAGTTCTACCCACAAAGTCTTGTTTGAGAACTCTTCCAAGATATCATCTCTCTTTACTGCAGTAATTGACTCCTAATCAACAGTGCTGCACCACTACCCTTTTTACACCCTCCTCTGTCATGCCTAAAGAGGCAATACCCTAGAATATTGAGTTGCCAGTTCAGCCCCTCCCTCAACCATGTTTCTGTGATGGCAACAATATCATACTTCCATGTGTCAATCCACACGTTAACTCATCAGTCATACCGATAACACTCCTAGCATTTGTTATAAAGCTGTGTGGAGCATTCATGAACTGGAAGGCAGGAAGTTAGGTTTGTTGTTTAAAAAAATTGGGGGAAAAGCAGTGCATTGTCTCATGAAAAGATGGTGTTTTTTTCAGTGCTTAGAGTCAAAATGGATGTCTGACCAGCAGCTTGAAATGCAGGTGCACAGAGAGAATGCCCGAACAGAGATATTTTATATCGAACAGCCAAGCAGCATTTTTACAAAGACAACAAATCTTTTCAAATTAAGCCAATCAATTTAAACAAGCCCAAGATACTAGGGTATAATACTTGATACTAGATACTAAAGATACTTTAGATACTAAAAATCTATTAAATTTAAATCTGATGGTGTTGACAACATCAAACTAATCTTATGTAAGAAATATTGTTGTATCATCACGGGTATCAATGTGAGGGTGTGTGGAAAATTGGAGAGAGCCAACTTTCAACTGACAAGAGACAACATCTTTTAGCCCTCAGGGAATGCACCATCCAATTATTAAAATGTACCATGGCACTTCTAGCTTAGAGTCTTTATAGAGAAAACATCTCTGACAGGAGAATCATCAAAAGAAAGGCATTTGTGATGTGAGATCAACAGGAGAAAGACTGGAGAAGGCAAAGAGTTCCAGAAGACAATCTGTGAAAACTTGGAGATAGTAAGATTTAATTTACTGTTGTCTTATTAATTGAGTATATACAAATGTGACTTGTGTTTATTTGAATGGCATTCCAGTAGAATTTAGACCACTTAGGGATAGTTAGTTCTTAGGTGAGAATTGTTCAGTTTGTTAGTAATTCTGTTAATTTGTTCATTGTTAATGTTAAATGAATACATTGTTTCTTGTTGTTTATAAAGGTGATCAGGGATTATCTTTCTTTTAACCACTCTTTTAATAAATTATGTGGGGAAAGGCGAGCTTCTCTGGATGTTTTGGAAGTAATTATAAGAAGGGAACCTCTTCTCCCATCATAACAGATTGGGACTTGTGGTTTGGTTTAATTATTAGAGGGGTTTGGCCATTCCACTTCCATAACACATGAAAGATCATTCAGCCTTGCATTACTCTCTTGACACTCAACATAGCTGAATTCACTGTGACTTGCTTCCAATGCAGTAGCATGATGGGTCTCTGTTTCATTGATATTCTGTGGCCCCTCTCCCTGCCAGACTTGTCTAAACTGCTGCCAACAGCACTAGCAAACCTATTAACAAAGATGTTGGTCTCAACGTGGTTCAGGTGCAGACCATCCCATTTGTGCATGTTCCACTTTCCCCAAAAATAGTCCCGGAAATTCAGGAATCTGAAACTATCCCTCTTGTGCCAGCTCTTGCTCCATGTATTCACCTGTCATACTTTCTTGTTTAGAAACTCACTAGAATGTGGCATCAGGAATAATCCAAATATTACAACCATTGAGATCCCACCTTTTAATCTACTGCAGAGCTGCCTGAATTATTGATGCAAAACCTTTGCTTATATCCAACATGTACCACAACCTCTAATTCATCACCCTCCTCTTTCAGGATGTCCTGTAGCCCTGTAGTTGTTCAGTGACATCCCTGAATCTGGCACCAGGGAGGCAATGAGACATCCTGGAGTTACATCCTTGGCTGCAGAAATGCCTGACTGCTGTCCGGACTAAAGAATTCCCGATCACAATGGCTCTGTCTTTCTTCTTCCTTCCCTCTGTCTGTAAAATCTGGCTGCTTGTGGTGCCAGAAGCTTGGTTCTGGCTACGTTTCTCCAAAGTATCAGCACCGTCATTACTTTCCAAAATGGAATACCAATTAGTGAGTGGGAACAAAGGGACTCCTGCATTAATTGCATGTTCTTTCTGGACTGTCTGACAGCCACTTATTCCCTTCTTTCCTCTTGACCCTTGAACTGCAATACGTTCACCTCTCTAAACATGCAATGTTGATTGTACAGTGCGACCTAACAAAAGAAGATCACATTTCTGAAGCCAGCAACAACATGGAATCAGAATTTACATCCAATATTTCTGTTTATTCTTTTGTTAAACTATATGATTTCCTTTTGATTATCTTTTGCATTCCTTTCCCCTCTTAATGTTGCTGTTTTCTTTATACTATTTTAAATTACCTATGAACTTGGTTCTTGTTGTTACAATGGGAAATAATCCAATTCCTGTTTATTTCACCATTTACTCAACCTCAAATTTCCCAGTGTTAATACTCAGAAGTAAGTACGCACAACCCATCAGAACTACAATAATTTTCCAGCTTTAATATGGAAAATAATTTCGCACCTTGTCAGGTTTTCTCCCTTTATGCCCATGCATTATAGACATTGCAATATGTATGCACAACATGTAGCATATTCCACCTGTCCATAAATATGTCTCCAAAGTGCTGCAAGTGATGCATCTATTACAGCTTCTCACTGCAGATCTGAATATATCTGTTTATAACTGCATCAATAACCAACCAACAAAAAGCCTGGAAACAGCCTTGGTTTGGCCTTAATGCTGCAGCAGAGTGTTCATTAGTTCAAAGTAAATGTTTTAAGATCATCAGATAGGGTGATGTCCTACCATTTAACCTCGATAATCAATGGATTCATGAGAAAGTCTCAGGATGTTCTTATCATAACACAGCAGAGGTTTTCCTACTAAATATGACAGGAAGTCAATTCAATCAATGATGAGATGATAACAAACTCAGTGAACAAAATGTGTTTCAGACTCTTGCTTTCCTTTTAAACTATTTTGGAATTTAACCCTTTTCATTCCAGCATTCTAGCTCATAAAAAATCGTGAAAAATACAGAAAATTCTATTGTTTAAAGGAAGGAGGGAATTTGAAGCACATATGAGAAATTAAAGTGATTCTTTCATTCAGGTGTTCTTTCTTTCCCCCAAAATGTGGCCTTAGTGACACTGCCAAATAATTATAACATCCATTACTTAACTCACCATTTATGGAGTATTCATATTTCAAGAAATGAGAAAGTCTGATTAACTTAAATTCAAATAATGAGACTTAATAATTTTAAATTTGTGTTAACAATGCTGTCAGAAATCAGGGAAATCCTGAATTTATTACTCACCCCTTTTAGGACTGTTTGTCTGTCATGTTTGAAATAACTGAAAGCAGCTCAGATGACAATGCTAATTATTTAGGATCTTTCTGTGTCTCGTTACAGTGGCATCAGCATTGGGATCAAAACTATTTCCTTGAGACTATTAACATCTGGACAAAGAAACTGAGGACATTATTACTAAGTTTGCAGGTGACACAAAGATAGGTGGCGGGACAGGCAATGCTGAAGAAGTGCAAAGTCTGCAGAAGACCTTGGACAGGTTAGGAGAGTGGTCAAAGAAGCAGCAGATGGAATACAATGTGGAACATACAGTTCCTTTGGCAGTTAGGAAGCTAAATGCAATTTTAGCATTAATTTCAAGAGGGGAATACAATGGGAAAGATGCACTGCTGTGACTGTACAAGGTTATAATCAGATCACATTTGGAATATCGTGAGCAGCTTTGGGTCTTAAATCTAAGGAAGGACACGCTCGCCTCAGAAGTGGTCAAGTGTAGGTTTACAAAAATGATCCCAGGTAGAAGGACTTATCAGATGATGTTGAAGGCTCAGGGTCTGTACTTGATGGAGTATAGAATGATGAGGGGGATGTCACTGAAACTTCAAAAAAAACTGAAAGGCCTGAATAGAGTAGATGTGGAGAAGATGTTTCAACTACTAGGAGATACTAGGATTCAAGTGTGCAGCCTGAGAGAGTTGGTAGGCTGAATAGCCTAATTCTGCCCCTATTTATTATGATTTTATAGTTTTAAAAATGTAATTGTGCTGACATTAAATAGCTTCTCATTGACACTAATTGGTGGTGTTAAATTAACTCAAAGATGTGTTTTGACATTTTAGTGATGGAGGAATTGTGCAATCTCATGTTCTGATGAAGAGTTATATTAGACTCGAAATATTCATTCTGTTTCTGACACCGAAGATGCTGTCAGACCTGCTGAGATTATTTTCTGAACTACCTTTGGTTACATAGCAAGGAAGAGCTATGCAGCTCAGTATGGTTGAATATTGCTTGGTTTCTAACATCTTGTTTGGCTAATTGTGAGAAAACCGTATGACATTTATACATTTGCTTTGATCTGGTTGCCTTTTGAGGAGGGTAGGTCAACTGATTTGCAGCATAAATGTGCCGTCACCATGCATGTCGAAAAAGAGAGTACAAAGACAGTTCTGCTGTTATTACAAATAACGTAAACATGCTACATCACGAGCATTTAGATAAAATTGGAATTAGACTTTGTAGTTTGGGTCGATAGCCTTGTGGCTGTCTGTACTAGTCCGCTCCCTATTGTGAAGAGCGAAGTGGTCTCTGCAATTTTGAGGCTACAACCTTTTTTATGTCTGGCAGATAAGCTGCAGGATGGTATAGAGATACCCTATTGCACTTTGTTGGATTGCAGCATACAAAATCGGGCCAGATTGCAGTCTGTAAGGTCAGTTGTGAAAATAAGAGCAAAAGATGACATGATCATTGGGGGATGAGGGTGTTAAAGAAAACTGAAGGGAGATTGAATGGATCTGTACAAGAGTATGCCTTAGGAAAAATCGGCTGGGTAAATTCCTCCCATTAACTCAAGGACGAAAATAGATTTAAGATATTGGGCAAGAGATGGAGGGAATGGCAAAAAAAAAAACATTTTTATCAAACTTGGAGGCATTCCTTGACACAAAAAAAAGGTTGCATGTTTTCTTTTAGATGGCTACTGGAGAACTATCATTATTCTGGAAAATTCTGACCTAACATAGTAATCTGCTACTTATTTATGTTGCTGGGCCTTAATTTTAGACTGAGCAGCCAAACAATTGAATCAGGTGGTGCTTTGGCCACCTAGACAAATGTCTTTTAAGTGCAGCTATGAGAACAATGTAGAAAGTGGATCAAACCCATCCTGAGACAGTTACCATCCAATTAATGTTACAGGAAGGTTTTGAAAATGACACCATTGTCTTCTGGCTCCCTAAATTCAGATGAAATAATTTTGAGGCCATGTTGGATAGTTCAAAAAGCTATAGCTTTTACCTGAACTAACATATGGTCATGTTTTATAGAATGAATGTGAGATTTGGTTACACTGAAGAAAATGAACAAGAACTGCCAAAACCTTTGTAACCTTATGCTTCTTAATACTACCACAAACAAACTTACTCGAGGTTGCATAGTGAGACATTCTGTCAGAATTAGCCCAGGATTCCAGAAGGCCATGTTTCTTATTAAACAGATATGAACGTACTACTTAAGAACATTTTGCTTCCCATACATCACACTTCAGAGAAAAAAAAATTGCATTTATGCCACTTGGAAACCAAGGTCGGGCCGAAATGATATGGATACTCAACACTCATGGGACATCAGGCAAAAGTGTCACAAAAGATGGGCCACATGTGCTCAAGTAAAGATCAGGAAAGGGTAAAATAAAAAACAAGGGTATGAATTGTGACACCCTGTCAAAGAAGGTTTTAGTAACATGTCTTATGGAGAATGCATAGTAAATTGATAGATTTGACAAAGTCCCCTGTGTCACTCTGGAATGAGTCCATGTGTAGAATTTGAAAGCTGTTGTCACTTGTTTTAGTTACAGCCAGTGCTGTGTACATTGAATGCAGATTAGACAGCAGCAAGAAACATAGTTTCTTTCTTGACTGAAGTGCAGCTTTCTGAGGCTGGAGCTTCAACAAAGATTTCTTTGCAAGAGATATCAAAACCGACAAAGCCCACATTTACAACTATATTAAGGGAAAATGGCAGTGAATAGTATTGTGGGCTTATTGAAAACTGACAAGTGATATTTTAAATTTAAACAAAGAACCTGTGAGCATGTTAAATAATCTGATGTTTAAAAGTCAGGTATTACTTGGCTACCCAATAGAATTCAAAGCAAAATGTTGCGGATGTTGCAAATCTGAAATTAAAGAAAACAGTGCTGGAAAAGCTCGACAGGCCTGCGGAATACTAAAAGAACCAGTCACATTGGACTGGAAGCATTAGCTTTGCTTCTTTCTTCACAGATGATGCCAAACCTGTTGGGTGAATTGATTGCTTTTTTTTGACAAAGCAACTGAAAACGTTGATGAAGATAATGTGCTACATGGATTTTAAGAAAGCTTTTGATAAGTCTGATAAGTAACACTGAGACTTAGGAGGGCCAGCATGATTAGACAGAGAGAAAAAAAAGTGGCCTTTGCACAGAAAGCAGAGAGTCATGGTAGACACTTGTTTCTTTTTGCAGACTGGAGTGTAGTTAACATTAGCATTCTCCTTTTCAAAGTCTTGCATTTTTTATCCGTTGTTTTATCAACCAAAGTGTGTTTCCAATCAACTTGTTTTAGAGACAGTAGGAACTGCAGATGCTGGAGCATCTGAGATACAAGGCATAGAGCTGGATGAACACAGCAGGCCAAGCAGCATCAGAGGAGCAGGAAAGCTGGCATGTTGGGCCTAGATCTTTCTTCAGAAGGGTCTTTCTGAAGAAGGGTCCAAGCCCGAAACATCAGCTTTCCGGCTCCTCTGATGCTGATTGGCCTGCTGTGTTCATCCCCCTCTGCACCTTGTTATCTCTATCTTCCAATCAACCTGCTCTGGTGCAACTTTTAGACCCCTAAAATAAACCCTTTTCCCATCTGGGATCCAAATCTTTGACTGACTTTTATGCGTTTCCAACTTAGTATTGCACTTCATTATATTGTGATGGCTTTTTCCCAAATGCTCTCCCACCTTGACATCCCCCACTTGGCCTGTTTGATTTCCTAGGACTAGATCTAGCACAGCTCCCTCTTTGTATAAAGAGAAGTGTACTCTTCCAGAAAATTCACCTTTGCACATTGCAGGAATTCCTTCCCTTCTGTTTTCCACACTCTAACTTTTTCTCAGTGTACTCATAGGTATTTGTTATAACCAATTATCACAAACATGTGTGCCTACAAATGATCTCTTCTACTTCCTTCCCACTATTTGAGCTCTATAATAAATACCCAACAACGTCACCATTCCCTTCCTACTTCTCACCTGGTTGTATTCCTTTATTTGGGCATAAACTCCACTGAAGAAATTAAAGAAATGTATTAACATCAGGGGTTAGAAATTTAGAAGACAAAAAGTTAGCCTTGTTAATATTGCTTTGGCATGCATCTGCCAAAAAATAAGCATTTCCATATAGATTGTAGAAATGAGGGATGAGAAATGCAATAATCTTATAGAAGAGGTGTGATAATATTCAGATTTGTAAAAAATATCAAAAAATAATTTCAATCATATAGTCAGTATTTCCTTAGCAAATGATTTCAATGAGGTTTTAGCTATGGATTTAAAGTTTTGGGATAAATAAAAAGAAAATTGATTCTACACATTATAGATTAGTCAAACATATTCAGACAGTTGAAATGTAGACATTGTAAAGATAAGAATATAACTGAATAAACAGAAGGCAAAGTGGATAAGGTCTGGACTTGACTATTGATAAAAGTTTTCACTGATATTGTGGGGTCTATTCGCTAAGAACGAATTTAGAGATGCATGCACAGACTTGAATACTATTAGTTATGAATACACCAATTGAAATCCCTTTTAACAATGGTGTGAGCATGTAACGAACCATGTGGTACCAGGTGATTCATACATTTTTGATACATCAGCTAAACTGTAAATAATCATTTACAGTAGCAAAAACAGGAATTGTTGGGAATACTCAGCAGGGTTGGCAGCATCTGTGGAGACAAATCAGAGTTAACATTTCAAGTTCACTGAATCTTACTCAAAACTCTCTTCAGATGCTGCCAGATCTGCTGAACCGTTCCAGCAATTTCTGTTTTTGTTTCTGATTTCCGTCATCTGCAGATCCTTCAGTTTTTAACAATTTGCGGTAGTATGGGTAATCCCTGCCGAGAATATGCTGCAGACAGTTAGTCCATTCTAACTATATCCGTAACAGTTCGTTTTTGGTAGAAACCTAAAACTCCGACAGTAATGATTGATCATTCTACAGTTTAGTGAGGGGCTACAATTCACTCTAATTTCCCACATAATTGAATGCTTTATATGGAGGCAGAAAGGCTTCCACTAATACCAGAGTTTCAGAAATAATTCAGTAAGCCTCAAGATATAAAGTAAACCTTTAGAAACCAGTTTGAATTAGGATGACATGGTTTCCTATAAAATCATTATTAAAGATTGTAGAGGCCCAGGAAGGTTATTATGGATGGAAACATAATTGTACAACATAGAAACCAGATGTTCAGCTCCACTCTTCATGAATGCTGAGCATAGATTATAAATTTGCAAATTTTAAGTAAGTTGTAGAAAGTAATGAAGAGCCAGGTACAAATCTCTCATAACCATATGTTACATAGCTATGAGGATCAGATTAACATTATTGGCAATTTGTTTGATAAAGGACAGACCAGTTCTGACAGTCAAAATGAAACCATGAATTCCAAAGAGCAACAATTAAACAGCCTGTGCACTTTCAAACGGCACCTAATCTTTAGTGTTCAACCCCTTTGGACGTCACCACTTTCCAATCTCTTACTATATATGATAGACTGTACACATTCATTCCGCTTATCATAGAGGATAAACTCACATTCTTCTACAACATGTTCAAACTGCCATATTTTTGTCTCCTCCCTCAGCCTATGTATATCCAAGGTTATTCTCCCCACCACTCTCATCCCCACCAGGTTTTGTATCATCAGTGATTTTGGAAATATTACAATTTCCTCCCCATGTGCAAATTATTGATAAAGATTGTGAACAGCAGGGCTCAAGGGCTTATACTTGTATTTATACACCAATGTATTCATTACATCTGTAGCTATCTCCTTTAACACTCTTAGGTGTAGGTAATCAAATCAGAAATGTCAGCTTTCGGTTCCATTAATTTCACTAATACTACTTTTTGCTCATTAAAATTTCTTGTAGCTTCATGTTGGCATGGGTCTCTTGAATCTTAATTATTTCGAAGAGACTTTTTGGATCTTCCTCTGTGAAGCAAACACAAAATACTTGTTTGGTTTCTCTGTCCTTTCTCTATTACCTATCATAGATTTTCTAGCCTTTGCCGTTTCCCGTGGCTAAATTTTACTCTTTTACACATTGATGTACATTTCACAATCTGTTTTTATGTTTTTTCTTACTCTCCATTCATATTTCATTCTCCTTTGTTTGTTAATTTCCTGGTCCTCCTTTACTAAGTTCTAAACTTCTCCCAGTGCTCAGAGTTACTGCTTTTTATTTGGCAACTTTGCAGGCTTCCTCCTTTGATTTAACATTATCTTTAACGTTCCCTGCTAGCCTTGGCTCTTGTTATTTCTGTTGTTGATTCAAATCAACACGAGGGCACTGATGTATGTTCATTGTGATATTTTTCATGGTGCTGATGGTATTTAAGAAAGAGCAGCATGAACAATTACAATGAATAGGAATCAGTAAGAACTGCAGCTGCTGGAAGTCAAAGCCGATAAAACGTTGAGTTGGAGGACCACAGCAGGTCAGACAGCACCAGAGGAGCAGCTCCACATTTTATCAACACTGAACCATTATAATGCTTGAGTAGACAAATGCCGGAAATGCATAGAAAGTCTGTTCAAATGTTAAAGAGCAAGGGAAAGCTAAGCTAAATTTTAAATTGTATCAAAAAGATACACATTACATGAAGATTTTCCGAATGAAGTCAGACTTAAATGTTTGAATGCACTAACCATTACCTGCATTGAGAAAATATATTTATACATCTGAACTCTGTGAAAAGTAGGAAGTCATGGGACCTTCTGGCTTAAAAAATGTTTTGAGCCATATGATTTCTTCGAACATTATGTCAACAGTGTCATGCGCTCTGTGATCTGCCTGCCATTTACAGAAAATCAAATGGTGTTAAGGAAAAAAAAGACGCACAAATTTTTAGGGAGATAAGAGATGGGAGTATAGCGATTTTGGTTGCTTCAAATCCTAGTTTTGGAATGACTGTATGGTAAACTCAATACTGACGGTCGTTGAGCAACATTTTCTGAACTTGAATTTTGTTTTTTTCCAGGAACAGTCCTTCATAAGGATGGAAGGCTCAGGAGCTGCAGTCAGATGTTTTTGGGGATCTGATGAAGTTTCCAATTATCACTATTTCTTACTGTCCTGTGAACCCTGAACTTTTGCCTCTTTCCAAAGATTTGGATTCAGCTTTGATTTTGCTGTCAGCAATTCACAATTGTTGACAAGAAAGATGGTGAACTGTGAGAAGTCGCCAAAACCGATCCTTTATTTTCAGACTCTTCACTGACAGGGGTTAAAAAAAAATCATCTGTGCAGTTTGTTGTCCTGTTGTGTTATGTAAATATCTATCCATTTGGCTTTAAGAGAATATAGTTCTAATTCGGGATTACAGTTTACATGTTAAACAAGAGTTTTATTTTTTCATTCATTCACAGAATGTGGTTATTCATTGCTCGTCCCTAATTTCCCAGAGGGCAGTTGAGAATTAACCACATTGCTCCGCCTGGAGTCACATGTCGTTCAGCCTGGGTACTGATGGAAGTTTCCTTCCCTAAAATACAGAAGTAATCCAGATGGGTTTTTCCTGACAATCAACAAAGTTTTCATGGTTGTCATTAGACATTTAATTCCAGAATTCTATTAAATTTAAATTCCATCATCTACCATAGTGGTATTTGAACCAATGCTTTCCAGAACATTACCTGGCTCTCCACATTTATTGCCTAGTGATAATACCACAAGGGAATTGCTTCCCCAAAGTTTGAGACTTGTTTTAAGAATAATTTTAACATTCCACAAAATGGAGTACTTTGAGTTCATCAAGTTTGAGTTTGCAAAAATGTCTTTCATTCTACACAATAATACAGAAGAGAAGCAATTGGCAATTTTGGTAATTACATTTTCATATTTATATTAATAGTGTGATAATTAGAGTAGTAGGGCTTGAATTGCAGTGCATTTATCCTGTCACAGTCATAACATTTGTTGCTCACAGTATTAAACAGATATGGATGACTATTTAAGCACCTCATGAACAATATCTTGCATTCTTAGTCAGAAACGAAAGTATGGAACAGATGTTTGCTGGCATCCTAGTCAGCGAAAAAGAAAACAAAATACTTTCCAAAAACTCTTGGATTCTGGTTACTCCATGTTCTTCTGAATAACAGATACTGTACACCAGCTACCAGTTTTGTTTTCTATGCAGCTGATAACACAACATCCTTGTTCTCAGAATCCGAGAGTAAATTTGATTCTGCGACTGAAGCAGTAACAACATTCTCTTCATTGGTGGCAACAATTACAGATAGTCGTGTAAGGAGCTGGGAAAGACAAAATAGATCCACAGGTTCTTGAAATATACTACAAGGACTGAGTACTTGATAATTAATGGCTGAATTAACAATGAAGAATGAGTCAGACCTTTTACATTCACATGTATAAGATCAACAATGCACCAAGCATTGTCTTGAGCTGCAGTTTATTTCAGAGCACTTTCTGACTAAGATGAACAAAATATAACATAGACTTTTACAATGACAAAATCGTTCCTGGAAATGTTTCCAAAGTAGACCATATGGTAAATATTGTGCACATCCATAGGACCATAAGACCATAAGACATAGGAGTGGAAGTAAGGCCATTTAAATTATGGCTGATGGGCATTTCAACTCCACTTCCCTGCACTGTCCCCATAGCCCTTGATTCCTTGTGAGATCAAGAAATTGTCGATCTCTGCCTTGAAGGCATCTAACGTCCTGGCCTCCACTGCACTCCATGGCAATGAATTTCACAAGCCCACCACTCTCTGGCTGAAGAAATGTCTCATCATTTCCATTCTAAATTTACCACCTCTAATTCTAAGACTGTGTCCACGGGTCCTAGTCTCCCTGCCTAACGGAAACAACTTCCCAGCATCCACCTTTTCTAAGCCATACATTATCTTGTAAGTTTCTATTAGATCTCCCCTCAACCTTCTAAACTCTAATGAATACAATCCCTGTATCCTTAGCCATTCGTCATACGTTAAACCAACCATTCCAGGGATCATCTGTGTGAATCTCTGCTGGACACGCTCCAGGGCCAGTACGTCCTTCCTGAGGTGTTGGGTCCAAAATTGGACACAGTATTCTAAATGGAGCCTAACTAGAGCATTATAAAGTCTCAAAATCCATCTTCGGCATAAGCCCTATCTGGTGTTGAAAATTCTGCCCATATGCTTGTGGAAAGCACCCTCCTGCAATATGATTTAAAAGTCTGCAGGTGCTGAAATGGACATCCTCACAAAATGTTAAGCTACACATAAAGACAGTTCCTAAACAGGTCTACCACTGAGCCTGGACTTTGCTTCATGAAATTTTGCTTGGAGTTGGTACAGGTGAAGTGTAGGAACTGATGAGAAATATTATCTTGTAAGGATAGATGGAGAACCCCAAAAGAGTTGCTCAAATTTAGTAAAAGGATGTTTCCAAGGTTTGTCAATACAAAATTAATACGTAAGGAAATTTGACATCTATACAAGATCCACCATCTTTAAGCCACATGTGGGGAATGTGACAGAATGCTTCCCTCTTGCCAAGATGGGTACAGCTCTAACAACACTCAAGAAACTTGAGGTCACCCAGGACAAAGCAGTCAGTTTGACTAGCACAAAATCTACAAGCATTCAGTCATTCCACTATCGATGGTCAGTAGCAGCAGGGTGCACCATCTACAATACGCATGACAGAAAATCTCCAAAAGATCCTTAGACAACATCTTGTCACTTATACCCAGAAAAGCAAGGACAGATTATACGCTACCAGCAATTTTCCCTCCAAGCCACTTACCATCCTTACTCGGAAACATATTAATAGTCCTTCACTCCCTCCCTAATGGCTTTGTGGGTCTACTTATGTATGTAGACTGCAGCGGTTCAGGAAGTCAACTCAACACCATCTTTTCAAGGGCAGCTTGGGACAGGCAATAAGTGCTGGCCCAGCCAGCATTACCCACAAGGCCATGAGTGAATAAAACAAAGGCCACATGAGATAATAACCAATATTCACAACTTTTACGAAAGTACTGTATACATGTCTGTTTATTTGTGTTCTCTTAAGAGTGCTTAACCTGGCTACTCCCTGCTCATAAAGCAAAAAGAAAGAAGGAGCCATAAATTTAAAGTGATGTGCAAATGCAACAGAGGTGACATGAGAAAAACCCTTTCCATGCAGCGAGTCATTAAGGAATGGAATGCACTGTCTGGAAATCTGACATTCTTACCTGGTCTGACTTACATGTGATGCAAACCTTCAGCAATGTGTGACATAACAAGCCTATTAATAATGCTTTAAATTGCCAGGGGAGCAAATTGATTCAAGTTTAATTAGGGATGGACCACAAATACCAGCATTGCCAGTGATACCGACATCACATATAAGAACTGGAAATGAAAAGCAACTTCTCACCAGCCCTGTCAGATATTTATATGTGTCTTGTAAAAACAAAATCACATTAGGTTTCTTTTGCAGCAGAGGAGTGAAAACAATTTGTAGATGATTTCGAGGATGTATTGCCATGAGCCAACTTTGTCCAAGAAAAGCATACTTTAATGGCACCAATCAGCTACCTAGTGTAAACATTCAGATCATCTCTGAAAGAAACTGCAGATTAAGACTTTAAATGCATATCTGACGTGTATTGGTGAAGAGAAGCATGTTGGCTAGTTTCATAAAACAAGGGGATGCTAGCGCACGCGCACACACACGCACACACGCACACACACGCACGCACGCACGCCCGCACGCACGCACGCACACACACACACACTCACACGCACACGCACACACACACGCACACAATTCAGAGAGTTACAGAGTTCACACACCAGGTGCAATGTGTGCAAGAGAAATTTGTACCATCTTTTAAAATATCTGTTTCTTTTTAAACTTATAATGGTATTCTATAGTTTAGCTTCTTTACCACATAACTGCACCCAGGCTAAAGAATGTTGGGTGACTTTCCTGTCCAGGGGCTTCATGGTAGGCTTCCATTCTAATTCAAACTAATGCAGGAGGCAACATTTTCCTATTCCAATTATCTTTGAAAGTCTCCACTGGAAGGCAATCCAGTCTGATTCAAGTATCTGTCATTTGTCATTCATATTTCTTATTCTACCTTTGATAGCTGTAATGAACTAGCATTTGTCTTTAGCTACGGGTGCAGCATATAGCCTTGATCTCTTAGATACCACTCTCAGAACTTCAATCAAGAGTGGAAGCAGGCTAAACAAATGTTTGAATGAAAGGACCTACAAATGCTAGCCAAGAACTTCCTCTCTGTTCACTGTCTGAGACTGAATGATTGTTTGTTCAATATTTTATTTGACCTCAAGCTAAGTTGTAAACCTTATATCTTCCCTATTACAAAGACTTCTATCTCCATAGTATCATCCATCTCCTTCCCTGCTTCAGTTTATCTGCTTCTAAACACACAATCCATTCCTTTGTTGGCTCAAGGCCTAACCATTTGAATGTTTGCATGGCCAACCTCACATCATCCACGCATTCAAAACATGATCGTCTTCAAAGTTCTGCAGCATGCGCTCTAACTTGCACCAGTCATGTTCACATGCTATCCTTGTATTTATAGACAAATCATTTACCAAATTTTCGGTTGTAAAATTTGCACTTTTTTGGATCGATCCCTCTCTGGTTTTACGTATGAATATCTATGTAATGTTCTCCAGCCCTATAACTCTTTGAATATTATTAGGTGTATTACGTATAGATTTCCAGTTCTCACCCAGTCTGAGTCTCTATCCACCCCCAGGTTTTCATTGCTCATTAGCTGTGCGCTGAGGTTAATTAAGATGCAATGTTATCTTAACATCAGTAAGCAACACCTTGCATTTATCTAGGAATGTTGATAACAAAATAGAAGCTCTATTTATTTTGTTCAAAGAAGGCATATTTTCTTTCAAATGCTACTCCAAGTCACTTGAAGAGATATTGTGATAAAGAAAAATCAAAAGAACAGCGGATGCTGCATATCAGGAACAAAAAAACAGAAGTTGCTATAAAAGCTCAGCAGGTCTGGCAGCACCTGTGAAGAAAAAATCAGAGTTAAACTTTTGGGTCTGATGACACTTCTTCAAATCTCAGCTAAAGAGAAAATGTTAACTCTGTGTGCGCATTGTGACCAAAGCTTGGTTAAAGATTAAGATGGCATCTAGCATGCTTGCCTTCATTGTGCAGACATTTGACTACAGGAATTGAGACATTATGTTCAAGTTCTAGAGTACTGTGTACAGATCTGGTCACGGTGTTATATGAAGGATATTATTAAGCGGGAGTGGGTTTACAAGAGATTTACCAAGATGCTACTGGGAACAGAGGGTCTGACTTGTCAAGAGGGCCTGTAAAGACTGGGACTTTTCTCAGTGGAGCGTAAGAGATTGAGGGGTGACTATGTAGAGATTCACAAAAACATTAGGGGTATAGATAAGTTGAATGACAAGTTGCCTATTCCCTCAGGTGGGTAATTTCAAGACTAGGGATCATAATTTTAAGGTGACAGGAAAAAGATTTCAAGAAGGAGCAAGGGCAATCATTTGGCACACAGAGTGGTTCATGTTCTTTTTTTCTTTATTTGTTCACAGTATGAGGATATTGTGAGCTGGGCTAGCATTTATTGCCATCCCTACTTGCCCAGAGGGCAGTTAAGAGTCAACCACATTGCTGTGGGTCTGGAGTCACACACAGGCCAGAAATAGCAGTTTCCTTTCCTGAAGAACATCAGTGAATCAGATGCTTTTTTTTCCTTCTGACAAATTCATAGTCATGACTGGATTCTGAATCCCAGGTATTTATTGAATTCAAATTCTGCCAGCTGCTAAGGCGGGATTCGAACCCAAATCCCCAGGACATTATCTGGGTCTCTAGATTAATAGTCCAACAAGAATACCACAAGACCATTGCCTCCCTCATGTTTGGAATGACCTGCCAGAAGAAGTGATGAGTGCAGGTACAGTTACAACATTTAAAAGACACTTAGATAAGTACATGAATAAGAAACGTTTGTAGGGATATGGGCCAAGAACAGACAGGTGGGAGTAGTTTAGTTTGGAATTATGGTCAGCATGTACCAGTTAGATAGTAGGGCCTGTTAAAGTGTTGTATGATTCTATAGCTGCCTTAAAGGAAGAAAACAGCATATTAAATAGAAGGCCAAAAATAAAGGGACATGGATAGCTTGCCCATGAAAGAAAAGTTGGCAGTCAGCACTGTGGGCAACGTAAGTAGGCTTTTAGTGAAACACTCATTCTTCACTGGGTATAAGTACAAACCTACACAAGATGCTGGCCAATCTGCCCCAGCAACAGCAGAGCTCCATAGTAAGCATTGCCTTTTGTAGAGCAATCCCCTTTATCCTTTATGCTTTAAGCACTTAAGTAAAACCTCAAACCCATACAGTCTAACTACCTACACCAACTATGTTAAAGCATGAGCAGCTTAATGCTGGCATCAATTGAGATAATAATAAGCTCTATTGGCCCGTAATCATTTATGTACATGAGGCGGGCAGGTCACTGGTTTTAATGCCTGCTTATTGCTATATTATGGTTGTGAGCTTTGGGGTAAAAGGGAAGGTGGTTGGGTAGCAACCATGCCTATAGTATACGCCAGGCCAGCATAGACTAAATAAGGCTCTGTAATATTTAGCTGGCAAAATTGTTCAGGTGGAAATTGAGAGCTTATGGCAGTGAATTTGAAAGAGTTGATTTTCAAGAATGAAGCAGAGAATTTCATAAATGTGCAAGAGGGCAGATTTGCAGGAGCATAGAGACTTTGGAGAACAATCAGTGATGCGTTGAATGAAATATATTTCTCACATTCAAGTACACAAAAGCTTCATTATACTTGCATTAGCAGTGACGTCAACGATGAGAATAAAATTCTGCCCTGAACTCACCACAAAAGAGAAACGCTAGCTGTGTTTTACAATATTAGCAACCACTGAGCCATTTCTCTGTGCCATTTGTACGAAGGAATCCATATATCCTGCTGTGGAATCAATGAAACAGAGAGAGAAACAAAAAACTTTTGGCTGTAAGGAGTTACCTCACAATGTTTGTGTAGGAGTAATTTTTTGTAGGAACTCTTGCCATGGGAGGTAAACTAATCATTTCCAATTGAAGTAAAATGTCACACAGTTGCATTCTTTCCTTCATGGTTCTTTTTGAAGCACGCACAAGAACAATCAAAGGGTTTAGAAGCAGCTAATCCACCACTTTTGCATTTCAAGAAACTAAAGTATGAAACAGCATTTGATTTCCACTATGTTTTACAGGAAAAGCTCACAGTTACAGACCGTGAACTTAGTAACTGTGGCATTATTATTGCTGGTTTTTTGCAAGATCCGAAGAGAAATAGTGATAGGTACATCACTTCCAGCAAACCTCTACTGAAATCCATATGAAGTATGTTAACTGAGAAAGGGTAAATGCTGGCATAATGGTGCGTGTGCTGGAACATGCAGATGAGTCTGGTCACAATCTCAACAAGCATCTCTGGCTGATTAGATGTGCGTTTGCCACTTGCGACAATGTCAGTATAGTCATTGTTCTTTCCCTCTCATCCACAGAAAAGCTTGTGTTGGCCTGCACAAAGGACCCTGCCTGAGACTTAGATCATTTAAAGGGGCAACTATCCAACTTGCAGTTGATGTGCTTTTGATTGACAGCTCCTCTTTCAGAATTTGGGCAGGCAAATGTGTTCTCTTCTTGAAAGAATTTTATTGACTGTGGGACATTCCAGGGAGTGACAGGGGAATTTCCAGAGAAAATTCAAGAGAAAATCAGGACTGACTTTATGTTTGTTTGGCTATGCCCGAATTGCATGGAGATTTCTGGAGAAATTCCCATTATGAGGGCAAGATTTTTACTGAAATTTAGTAAATGTGCCTCATGAACCATCTATCCACCCTTTTGGCTCCCACTGTTTCCAGCTCCAATACCATGTGGCATTCTCAGAACAACTCATCGCTCAGCAAAGTACTGCTAACAGACCAGCATGTCTTGCACCCACATCATTTTTAAAGGACACCTGTAAAGTGTAATGAATCTTGGAATTTCAAATCTGCTTTGCACAGTCAAAGATGCTGTTGGAAAATGCCTGAGAAAGGAAAAGTTGGACTTTGCTTCGCAAGAAAGGAATGGTTCAGGTCAAGGGGGTGGTGCACAGGAGAGGAGCCCTCTTCTCAGCAGATCTAAAGAGAAAGCCATGTTACTAAAACCCAGCAGCCAGGTCTGAGATCATCAACTGCATCATTACCAACAGAATTGGCAGACAGATATATGGTTCATATTGTGTAGAAGCTAAGACAGTGTAATGAGTCATGTGACTGTCTGCCTGGCTCCATGGAGAGCCAGATTTTGTGTTCTTAATGTCTGCTGGCAAAGTGCTCACGCATCTTCTCCATTGCCCGAGCCACTGGTCCTCAGGAGCAAATGCTTGGTGGAAGGAGGACAGTGAACTTGGTGCATAATCCTCGTGTTCCTCACACAGCAACTAGGCAGTGCCAAGGTGTCACCCAGATGGAGGAGGAACTGTACACAGGACCCCTCAGCAGGCTTCATCCAGGATACTCTAGAGGTGAGGTGGTGGGGGCAGGGCTCTACCTTCACCCTGCATGCTCCCTTCTAATTGTTGGAAGTTGTAGCCTGGCAGGGACAACTTACCTCAGCATTCTAGACACAAACACCCCTGGGCTCCCTGACCAAACCTTCAGGGCCAATTGGTTCCATTGTTGTGCAGGCTCCCTTCACCCAGCTGCAGAACTCAGGAGTACATGGTGCTGTAGCGGACGGATGAGGAAGAACAAAACTTACCGGGGGCACTTCACTGGCACAGGTGACAGTGCATGGTATGTTATTTGGCACTTATTAATAAATGGTACTGTGCTGACTTTATCTGCTCGCTTGTCCCTCTGTGTTGCTCTAAATGTAACTTTTCTAGCGTGAGGCATAGCTCCCTGTCCATACAGGATGTACTATGGATAGACATTTATGCCGAGAGTGGAATGTAGAGTGGAGCAGGGTGATCAAGGCATAAAGAGGGCTATGGATCCTGCTGACACCAAAACAACGTCTTCTTTCCCTGGCCTCTGTGTTGTGTATTGTTCAGAAGAACCCACATGCTGGCATGTGTCTGTCCATCTCTCCAACTGTGTTAGCCATACACCTGGCTGGCTGCTATAGAGTTACAGAACTGATTATGACTGTTCCCTGTACTGTGAGGCATTGAACCCCTGACCGCGAAGACAGAGTGGGTGCCTGACTCTGGCTAATCCCCTGGAGTGGTATCAGGTGCTGTTCTTGATTTACTGTACTGGGGCACTGACAGATGCCTCCATGGACTTTGGTGAGGACGACTCCCTTAAGACTTTGAGACATGGTTACTTGCTTGTTACACATGCCGTGTGTTAACAGTCTAAACTACTGGAACATAGAGTAAGTGTGAGGCTGACAACACATGCTGCTTTACAGCGAAATAGCCATCCCCTGGACTGAGCACAGCAACCATCAAAGGCAACCTGCTTGATAATTTGACATCACCAATTGCATGGAAATACAAGGCTGGGATGCTGTCAATATACAGCTCAGGATGAATTGAGCAAGCAAGCAGCTCTTAAGTGCCATTATTTAGCATGCAATAATCCACTTCAGATTGGCAACTCACTGCTGCCTATCAAGAAGCACACCTCACGGTTTGTCAGAAGCATAAAAAGAAGGAATGACATGATCCTGACATTATCTCAGGCAACCACCTAGAAACCGATGTCCATTTCAAGCGCACTGACTCCCACAGCTACCTAGAATACACCTCCTCCGACACACATTCCTGGAAAAATTCCATCCCCTATTCCCAATTCCTTCGCCTCAGCTGCATCTGCTCCCAGGATGAGGCATTCCACTCCCGCACATCCCAGATGGCCACGTTCTTCAAAGACCGCAACATCCCCCCTGCAGTGGTCGAGAACACCCTCGACCGAGTCTCCCACATTTCCTGCACCTCATCCCTGACACCCTGCCACCGCAATAAACGCCAAAAGAGGATCCCCCTCGTCCTCACATACCACCCCACCAACCTCCACAAATAACACATCATCCTCCGACACTTCCACCATCAACAATCCGACCCCACCACTAAAGACATTTTCCCATCCCCATCCTTGTCTGCCTTCTGTAGAGACCACTCTCTCTGTGACTTCCTTGTCCACTTCACACTCCCCTCCAAACCCACCACACCTGGCACCTTCCCCTGCAACCGCAGGAAGTGCTACACCTGCCCCTAAACCACCTCCTTACCCCCATCCCAGGCCCCAAGATGACTTTCCACATCAAGCAGATGTTCACCTGCACATCTGTCAATGTGGGAAACTATATCTGCTCTACCTGGTGTGGCTTCTTCTACATTAGGGAAACCAAGCGAAGGCTTGGGGGCCACTTTGCAGAACATCTACGCTTGGTTCACAATAAACAACTGCACCTCCCAGTTGCGAACCATTTCAACTCCCCCTCCCATTCCTTAGACGACTTGTCCATCCTTGTCCTCCTGCAGTGCCATAATGATATCACTCGAAGGTTGCAGGAACAGCAACTTGGGAACCCTGCAGCCCAATGGTATCAATGTGGGTTTCACAAACTTCAAAATCTTCCCTTCCCCCTACTGCATCCCAAAAACAGCTCAGCTCATCCCCGCCTCCCAAACCTGTTCTTCCTCTCACCTATCCCCTCCTCCCACCTCAAGCCGCGCCTCCATTTACTGGCTGTTGATTTGTTCGCCGAGCTTGGCAAATGAATTGCAAATATTTCGTCTCCAGTCGAGAAGACATCATCAGTGCGTAGGTGGGTGATTCCTCTGGTGCTCGCCTTTATGTAGGCATTATATAGGTTGCCTAAGAGTAGTTAATGTTCTTGATTTTGATTAGTAGATATTTTAGTAGTTAACGTTCTCTACTACCCACCTACGCACTGATGATGTCTTCTCGACTGGAGGCAAAACGTTTGCAATTCATTTGCCAAGCTTGGTGAACAAACCAACAGCCAACCAATTTACCCGAGCTACCAATATTTCGCAACATCTCTAACCTCCATTTACTACCTACTAACTTCATCCCGCCCCCTCGAACTGTACCTCCTCCCCAGACTGACCTATCCCCTCCTCACCTCCCCACCCATACTCTCCTCTCCACCTATCTTCTCCTCTATCCCTCCTCGCACCACCTCCCCCTCTCTCCCTATTTATTTCAGAATCCTCTCCCCATCCCCCTTTTCTGATGAAGAGTAAACCGGTTGATGTGGTGTATATGGATTTCAGCAAGGCGTTTGATAAGGTTCCCCACAATAGGCTATAGTACAAAATGCGGAGGAATGGAATTGTGGGAGATATAGCAGTTTGGATCAGAAATTGGCTTGCTGAAAGAAGACAGAGGGTGGTAGTTGATGGGAAATGTTCATCCTGGAGACCAGTTACTAGTGGTGTACCGCAAGGGTCGGTGTTGGGACCACTGCTGTTTGTCATTTTTATAAATGACCTGGATGAGGGCATAGAAGGATGGGTTAATAAATTTGCAGACAACACTAAGGCCGGTGGAGTTGTGGATAGTGACGAAGGATGCTGTAGGTTTCAGAGAGATATAGATAAGCTGCAGAGCTGGGCTGAGAGGTGGCAAATGGAGTTTCATGCAGACAAGTGTGAGGTGATGCACTTTGTAGGAGTAACCGGAAGGCAAAGTACTTGGCTAATGGTAAGATTCTTAGTAGTGTAGATGAGCAGAGAGATCTCCGTGTCCATGTACACAGGTCCTTGAAAATTGCCAACCAGGTTGACAGGGTTGTTAAGAAGGCATACAGTTTTTTAGCTTTTATTAATAGAGGGATCAAGTTCCGGAACCAAGAGGTTATGCTGCAGCTGTACAAAACTCTGGTGCGGCCGCACTTGGAGTATTGTGTACAGTTCTGGTCACCGCATTATAAGAAGGATGTGGAAGCTTTGGAAAGGGTGCAGAGGGGATTTACTAGGATGTGGCCTGGTATGGAGGGAAGGTCTTATGAGGAAAGGCTGAGGGACTTGAGGCTGTTTGCTTGTGTAGCAACATCATATGGGCCCAGTCAGAGATATTTGTAATTGTTGAACTTGGCATTTTGAGGTGCTTCTATGCTTATTCTGTTGTCAGCTCTAGCAAGGCAAAGGAACAGAATGTTGTCCTTATCATCTGATTACTTAATTTACAGTCTTAAAAGTCCATATTGATCTCAACAATTTTAGATCATCAACACTGCACCATCTTGTCAGTCAGCAGCTATCTATAACAATTCTACTGTTAGCAACATTACCTCCTCCAGCCACCATCATTTCTTTCTATGCTTGTCCCATTATCATTCTTTTTCTCTTGTAGTATCAACATTTATTTTTATTATTCAATGTCACCCTGTCTCAAACTTTCCCTTTATTGCATCCCGATTCCTTTGCTTTCGTCTTCATGCTTTTAATCGTGTTACATCTTTATCCCTGTTAAGTTTTGAGCAAAACACAGTAACCTGAAACATTAACTCTATTGCTTGCTCTACAGTTTTATCTGAACTGCTGTGTATTTCTTGCATTTTCAGCAATTATTAAGAAAATAATATTCTGTTTCAAATCCCATATGTTCAAGAATGTTTGATGACAAGAACATAATAAATAAAACCTGGGTATTTGTATCATCCAGTTCTTGCAAAATAGCTCTTGTAGGACAGCAACTATTGTTTCTGATTATCAGAAATGGAATGAGAAAAAGCCAGTTGTGATATCAAGCCCATTCTTTTCCTCTCATGTACAATGAATACTGTCATGAGCTAGACCCAATTCAATTCATCTCCAGAGGGAGGTCATTAATCATTAATAAGGGGTTGTGCCTTTGCACAGAGGTTCCTAGTATAGTAAATCAGGGACAGACTCCAATACTCGTCTAGCCCATGCTCAGAGCAGTCAGTTTGCACCATCTTAAAGATAAGGAGCCAAGTATCGGGCAGCCCACCATCTGTCTTTGTCTCTTTCTGCTCTACTGTGAGCTGTTTTCCTCACTGAATGTGAAAAAAGGCAGGCATTGAAGGAGATGAAAGTGGGAAGCACAGCTATTATTTTTAGTGCAGGTGGGGAAGTATCCTGAGCAAGTCAGCAGACAGAGCAGAGGGCATACAGGGCTAGTGATGTCAGGAGTTAGGCTGGGTGTTTGTGAATGGGAGTTGTTAGTGGTAATAGTGAGAGCAGTAAAGCATGAACCTTGGTGGCATGTGAACACGCAACAGATAGAGTGACTATGCGGTATCAGCGAGATGTTGATGGACAACAGAGTGATGAAGGACATTCATTTTTTTCCTATACTGTTGGGCGTTCCTCCAGATGGTTGAGAATGCTTTAACCTGAGTGACGACCTCAGACCAATCTGGCATGGTCTGTTGTTCTGGTGTCCACTGTTTGTCCTTGGAGAAGAGGAACTGCTGAGCCAGCACCATCCCATTTGGCAGAACATCTAGGATACAACCATGATTTGGGCCACTGATTTTTCCCTGTTTGCCATGTACAGGCAAATATCATGAATCATGCTTTGTACTGACAGTTCTTTCATGATGGGCTACTAAAGATGTTGCAGATTCAGGGGGTGCAGTTTGAATCTGGAATATCTGTTGAGTGCAAATTGTTCTGAGAACAACACATGTTAAGATGGGTAGAAACTGGAGTGTAAGAGATGCTATAGGAACATGGTAGGCAATTGATAAGTGGGTTTGGTAGGATTCAATAAGAGATCACATCCAGCTTCTCTCAAATTCACAATTAGCTCAGCAAAAACATAAGATTCATCTCATTGTGTATCTTCGAAGAGGAAGATGCATGGAATCTTTCAGAAATAATAAAGATCCATATGATTGGTGAGAATGTGGAATTCACAAAACAGTAGAAAATAGCAGTATTGAAAATAATAAAGGTCTGAAAGGTAATAAGTCCCTGCTGACAGTTCAATCAACATCTTAGGGTGTTAACCTCAGTGGCTGTGCAGTTAATGGATGCATTGGAATGGTTCTTACAGGTTGAGAGTTTGAAAATTATTATTTAAGGGAGAGAGAATATGGTAAATTACAGATCTGTAGGCCTGATCAGTAGCAGAAAAAAAAACATTGAGTTTAATATAAAGGGTGTCACAAATAGAAAATTAGAAAAAAATGATCTTATTGGACAAAGTCAAAATAGGTTTGTGGAAGAGAAATCATGTTTGACAATCCTGTTGGAATGCTTTTGAGATATTTCTAACAAAATAGACAGAGGGAACTAATGGATGTGGTGCAGGTGGATTTCCAGAAAGCTTTCAATCAGGTCCTGCACAGGAAGTTAGTAATCAAAATTACAACACATTAGAGCAACGTGCTGACATACACTTAGGGTCTGTTAATGGATCGTAAACAGAGACAAAGAATTTGTAAATTATTCTCAAGTTGTCAGGCTGTGACTATGAGGCGACTGCAAGAGCCAGTGTTTCATTCTCAGCTATTCACAATCTCTATCAATGATTTGGATGTCAAGACAAAAGATAATATTGTGTATGACCCAAAACTAGATGAGAATGTGCGTTATAATGTTGATGCAAAAAAGCTTCAAGGGGATTTGGACAAGCTGAGTGCGTTGGTTAGCACATTGCAGATGAATTACAATGTAGATATTTGAGGTTATCCATTTCAATAGGAGGAATGAGAACAGAATATTTCTTCAACTGTAAGAAGTTAGGAAATGTTGATGCCCAAATCAACCTGGGTGTTCTTGTTTATAAATCACTGAGAGCTAATATGCAAGTGCAAAATAAGAAGGTGTATGATCTTTCATGAAAGAAGATTTTATGCAGGAATAAAGATTTCTTAGCTTGATTGTATAGAACATTAGTAAAAGACTATACCTGGGCTGTTGTGTATAATTTAGGATCCCTGGCCGAAGAGAGGATGAACTTGTTCTCAAATGGGTACAGAGGAGGGGTAGCTCAGTGGTTCGCACTGTTGCCTTGCAGTGCTAAGGACCCAGGTTCAGTTCCAAACTTGGGTGATTGCATGTGTGGAGTTTGCATGTTCTCCTCATACCTATGTGGTTTCTACCATGCGGGGCTCCTGCATCCTCCCATGGTCCAAAGATGCAGAGGTTAGTTGGATTGATCATGCTAAATTGTTGATAATATTCACAGATGTGCAGGCTGGTAGATTAGCCATGGCAAATGCAGGGTTACAGGGAAATGGTGGAGGTCAGGGTATGGGTGAGATGCTCTTCAGAGGGCCAGTGCAGACTCAATGGGCCAAATGGCCTCTTTCCACATGATAGGGACCTACATTCTCTCAGGTTTAGAAGAACATGATGCATTTTTTTAAGCTAACTGCACAGAAGCCATTATCACCCTTTATTAAATTGTGCACAGTACACTGGCTGTGACCTGCTAGCTCAGAGGCAGTCACTAGAATTGAGGAGATTCTAATCTCCTGGTTTTATATATATATATAAATATATACATATATTGTTTTGAATAGACTTGATTAAATTATAAATGTTACTTTGTCCCTCCAAATAATGTTTATGCAATAAGTCGTTGTACTGGTTTCAATTGACCTTGTTCTATTGAAATGGCCATTTTCCTGCTTTATGTGATAAGGCAGAAATGGAAGTGATGTCATGTGGAAAATGTCTGATAACAAAGTGTGCAGCTGGATGAACACAGCAGGCCAAGCAGCATCTTAGGAACACAAAAGCTGACATTTCAGGCCTAGACCCTTCATCAGAAAAGGGGGATGGGGAGAGGATTCTGAAATAAATAGGGAGAGAGGGGGAGGTGGACCGAAGATGGATAGAGGAGAAGATAGGTGGAGAGGAGAGTATGGGTGGTGAGGTTGGGAGGGGATAGGTCAGTCTGGGGAGGATGGGCAGGTCACGATAGTGGGATGAGGTTAGTAGGTAGGAAATGGAGGTGCGGCTTGAGGTGGGAGGAGGGAATAGGTGAGAGGAAGAACAGGTTAGGCAGGTATAGAACATAGAACATAGGACATAGAACAGTACAGCACAGAACAGGCCCTTCAGCCCACAATGTTGTGCCGACCATTGATCCTCATGTATGCACCCTCAAATTTCTGTGACCATATACATGTCCAGCAGTCTCTTAAATGACCCCAATGACCTTGCTTCCACAACTGCTGCTGGCAACGCATTCCATGCTCTCACAACTCTCTGCGTAAAGAACCTGCCTCTGACATCCCCTCTATACTTCCCACCAACCAGCTTAAAACTATGACCCCTCGTGCTGGCCATTTCTGCCCTGGGAAATAGTCTCTGGCTATCAACTCTATCTATGCCTCTCATTATCTTGTATACCTCAATTAGGTCCCCTCTCCTCCTCCTTTTCTCCAATGAAAAGAGACCGAGCTCAGTCAACCTCTCTTCATAAGATAAGCCCTCCAGTCCAGGCAGCATCCTGGTAAACCTCCTCTGAACCCTCTCCAAAGCATCCACATCTTTCCTATAATAGGGCGCCCAGAACTGGACGCAGTATTCCAAGTGCGGTCTAACCAAAGTTTTATAGAGCTGCAACAAGATCTCACGACTCTTAAACTCAATCCCCCTGTTAATGAAAGCCAAAACACCATATGCTTTCTTAACAACCCTGTCCACTTGGGTGGCCATTTTAAGGGATCTATGTATTTGCACACCAAGATCCCTCTGTTCCTCCACGCTGCCAAGAATCCTATCCTTAATCCTGTACTCAGCTTTCAAATTCGACCTTCCAAAATGCATCACCTCGCATTTATCCAGGTTGAACTCCATCTGCCACCTCTCAGCCCATCTCTGCATCCTGTCAATGTCCTGCTGCAGCCTACAACAGCCCTCTACACTGTCAATGACACCTCCGACCTTTGTGTCGTCTGCAAACTTGCTGACCCATCCTTCAATTCCCTCGTCCAAGTCATTAATAAAAATTACAAACAGTAGAGGCCCAAGGACAGAGCCCTGTGGAACTCCACTCACCACTGACTTCCAGGCAGAATATTTTCCTTCTACTACGACTCGCTGTCTTCTGTTGGCCAGCCAATTCTGTATCCAAGCAGCTAAGTTCCCCTGTATCCCATTCCTCCTGACCTTCTGATTGAGCCTACCATGGGGAACCTTATCAAATGCCTTACTGAAGTCCATATACACCACCTCCACAGCTCGACCCTCATCAACTTTTCTAGTCACATCCTCAAAAAACTCGATAAGGTTTGTAAGGCATGACCTACCCCTCACAAAGCCGTGTTGACTGTATTTGATCAAGCCATGCTCTTCCAGATGGTCATAAATCTTATCCCTCAGAATCCTTTCTAACACCTTGCAGACGACAGACGTGAGACTCACCGGTCTATAATTGCCGGGGATTTCCCTATTTCCTTTCTTGAAGAGAGGAATTACATTTACCTCTCTCCAGTCCTCAGGTACGACTCCAGTGGAGAGCGAGGATGCAAAGATCTTCGCAAGTGGCGAAGCAATTGCATTTCTCGCTTCCCAAAGCAGCCGAGGACAAATCTGATCCGGGCCTGGCGACTTGTCAATCTTAATGTTTGACAAAATTTTCAGCACATCAGCTTCCTCTATCTCTATCCATTCCAGCATGCACACCTGCTCTTCAAAGGTTTCATTCACTACAAAGTTGGTTTCTTTCGTAAAGACAGAAGCAAAAAACTCATTTAGGGCTTCCCCTACCTCCTCAGGCTCCACACACAAGTTCCCTATGCTATCCCTGATCGGCCCTACTCTTTCTTTGACCATTCTCTTATTCCTCACATAAGTGTAAAATGCCTTTGTGTTTTCCCGGATTCCTTCTGCCAAGCCTTTCTCGTGCCCCCTCCTGGCTCTCCTCAGACCATTTTTGAGCTCCTTCCTTGCCTGCATGTAATCCTCTCTAGCTGAACTTGACCCTAGCTTCCTCCACCTTATGTAAGCTACCTTCTTCCTTTTCACTAGAAGCTCCACCGCTCTCGTCATCCAAGGTTCTTTAATCTTACCCCTTCTTGCCTGTCTCAGAGGGACATATTTACTCATCACTCCCAACAACTGTTCCTTAAACCGTCTCCACATGTCTATAGTTCCCTTACCATGGAACAACTGCTCCCAGTGGATGCTTCCTAACTCATGTCTAATCGCATCATAGTTTCCTCTTCCCCAATTAAATATCCTCCCATTCTGCCTAATCCTCTCCTTCTCCATAGCTATGTAGAATGTGAGGCAGTTATGGTCACTATCACCAAAATGCTCTCCCACCACAAGATCTGATACCAGCCCCGGCTCGTTTCCGAGCACCAAATCTAGAATGGCCTCTCCCCTCGTCGGCCTGTCAACGTACTGCATTAGGAAACCCTCCTGAACACACCTTACAAAAACAGCTCCATTCAAATCTTCTGCTCGAAGGAGGTTCCAATCAATATTAGGAAAGTTAAAGTCACCCATTACAACAACCCTACTGCGTCCACACTTTTCCAAAATCTGCCGACATATGCTTTCTTCAATCTCCCTGCTGCTATTGGGGGGCCTGTAGTAAACCCCTAACGAGGTGACTACTCCCTTGCTGTTCCTAATTTCCACCCATACTGACTCGGTAGGCAGATCTTCCTCGACAAAGGAAGCTTCTGTAGCTGTGATACCCTCTCTGATTAGTAGTGCTACACCCCCTCCTCTTTTTTCCCCCTTCCCTATTCTTTTTAAATGTTCTAAACCTTGGAACATCCAGCAACCATTCCTGCCCCTGAGAAACCCATGTCTCTGTTATGGCCACAACATCATAGCACCAGGTACTGATCCATGCTCTAAGTTCATCACTTTTATTCCTGATACTCCTTGCATTAAAGCAAACACACTTTAACCGATCCCTTGGCTCCTTCCCAGGAAAATCCTTCCCACTAGCTGGTCTACCTCTTGCTACTGCCTCACCTGCATCAACGCTCACCTCTGGTATACAGCTCAGGTTCCCACCCCCATGCCATACTAGTTTAAACCCTCTCGAACTACTCGAGCAAACCTTCCACCCAGGACATTGGTCCCCTTCCAGTTCAGATGCAACCCGTCCTTCTTGTACAGGTCCCACCTTCCCCAGAAGGCATCCCAATTATCAACATATCTGAAGCCCTCCCTCCTACACCAGCTGCGTAGCCACGTGTTCAGCTGCGCCCGCTCCCTGTTCCTCACTTCGCTATCTCGTGGCACCGGTAGTAAACCAGAGAACACTACTCTGTTCGTCCTGCTCTGCAGCTTCCATCCTAACTCCCTGAAATCACTTTTTATATCCTCAAACCTATTTCTGGCTATATCATTTGTGCCAATATGTAACACGATTTCTGGCTGTTCGCCCTCCCCTTTTAGAACTTTATACACCCGATCGGAGACGTCCCCGACCCTGGCACCAGGGAGGCAACATACCTTCCGGGAATCCCGATCTTGCCCACAAAATCTCCTGTCGATTCCCCTAACTATCGAGTCCCCTACCACGAGTACTTTTCTATTCTGCCCCCTTCCCTTCTTTGCCACAGTGTCAGGCTCAGTGCCAGAGAACTGACTACTATGGCTTTCCTCTGGTAGGTCATCCCCCCCAGCAGTATCCAAAACGGTATACTTATTGCTGAGGGGAATGCCCACAGGGGATCTCTGCACTGTCTGTCTGTCCCCTTTCCTCCCCCTAACTGTAACCCATCTATCCTCGTCCTGAGCCTTAGGAGTGACCAACTCCCGATAACTCCTCTCAATTACCCCCTCTGCCTCCCGAATGATCCGTAGTTCATCCAGCTCCAGCTCCATTTCCCTAACACGGTTTTCAAGGAGCTGTAGCTGGGTGCACTTCCCGCAGATGTAGCCAGCGGAGACGTGTGCCACATCTCCCAACTGCCACATTCTGCAGGAGGAGCAAGCAACTGCCCTAGCATCCATACCCCACTTATCTGAACACCCACTCAGTACTAAAGCAGAAAGCTTAGTTCAAGTAATAATAACAAATTAATAACAAACTTATGTTCAATAGAGAAAGTTTAGAATGAACCTCACCTTATTAACGAGGTTAGAGGAGGAGGGCGGGTGGGAGACACTACAGTTGTAGAGTCTCGGGTTTAGCCGCCTTGCTGATATATATACTCACTGCTTTCCTTCCCGGCTGCCCCTCTGGTCCTCGTCACAGGGACGAGCTGGGATGGTTTTGGGATGCAGTGGGGGAAGGAGAGATTTTGAAGCTTGTGAAACCCACATTGATACCATTGGGCTGCAGGGCTCCCGAGCGGAATATGAGTTGCTGTTCCTGCAACCTACGGGTGGCATTATTATGACACCACAGGAGGCCCAGGATGGATATGTCATCTGAGGAATGGGAGGGGGAGTTGAAATGGTTCACGACTGGGAGGTGCAGTTGTTTATTGCGAACCGAGCATAGGTGTTCTGCAAAGCTGTCCCCAAGCATTCGCTTGGTTTCCACAATGTAGAGGAAGCCACAACAGGTAGAGCAGATGCAGTATACCACATTAGCGGATGTGCAGGTGAACATCCGCTTGATGTGGAAAGTCATCTTGGGGCCTGGGATGGGAGTGTCACCAGCTTCAAAATCTCCCCTCCGCCCACTGCATCCCAAACCAACCCAGCTCATCCCCGCCTTCCAAACCTGTTCTTCCTCTCACCTATCCCCTCCTCCCACCTCAAGCCGCACCTCCATTTCCTACCTACTGACCTCATCCCGCCCCCTTGACCTGTACCTCCTCCCCAGACTGACCTATCCCCTCATTACCTCCCCACCCATACTCTCCTCTCCACCTATCTTCTCCTCTATCCATCTTCGGTCCACCTCCCCCTCTCTCCCTATTTATTTCAGAATCCTCTCCCCATCCCCCTTTTCTGATGAAATGTCTAGGCCTGAAACGTCAGCTTTTGTGCTCCTAAGATGCTGCTTGGCCTGCTGTGTTCATCCAACTCCACACTTTGTTATCTCAGAGTCAGTCACCTGAATTTAGGAGATTCTAACCTACTGTTTATATTTTTTTTCTATATTTTCTATTTAATGCTAATAGTTTTGTTTATATACAGGGGTGGGAATTTCCCCCAGTAGCAGAACAATACTTCCATAATGGAAACAATTTGCTGACAGTCTTCTAAGGCACAAAACATTCTTGAAGATGAGGGTTTACTATGTATTCCAGAATGCATGGGACAGCTTCCAGCAGTATAAACTGTTACAGCTCACTCAATAAGCCAGAGAGGTCCAAGATTTGATTTTTGGCTTGAGATAATGGGAACTGCAGATGCTGGAGAATCCGAGATAACAAGGTGTGAAGCTGAATGAACACAGCAGGCCAAGCAGCATCTTAGGAGCAGGAAAGTTGATATGCCGGCCTCGACCGTTCATCTTGTCATCTTTGATTTTTGGCTGTTGGCTGCTTGGTTTTAGCAACAACCGAATCTGCACAGTTGACTGCCTGTGCTGTGTAATTACAAGTAACTCTGGACATTGGTGTTCCTTCGAAGAAAGGTAAACAGTAGGATTCACAGCTGACCATGGAGAAACCTCTTTGGGGAGCTCACAGCAGGTGAGACCCTAGAGGCAACATTTTACACACAGATTGTGGCGCATGTATGGAAAGAGCTGCCAGAGCATGTGGTGGAGACTGGTACAGTTACAACATGTAAAAGGCATCCAGATAGGCATATGAATAGCAAGGTAAAATAACTGCACAGAAGCCAGTGTCCTGTCAACAAATCAGCCGTTATTTATTCGTGCACTGGCAGTGGCCAACTAGCTCAGAGTCAGTCACCTGAACTGCGGAGATTCTATCTTCTGGTTATATTGGTCAGCCAGGGCTTTCCTGATTGGCCACTGTTAACATCCCCAGTCAATAACTTTATAGTCAACGAGGTCAACCTGCTCCAATCACGACAGCTTTGACTGAAATGTTCAAAGGAAGATGCAGAAAATATGTTTCTCATATTGAACCAGATGACCCAGCCTCACAATAAGGGGCAATCCTAGGACACTGTGGAAGATCAGTTGTTGGGCATTTGTGAGACAGAGATTGAAGAATTTCTAGTCACTAACATCATCAAAGGATATAGGGATAGCATGGATATAAGGTAAATGAACAGCGGAGCATACATAAACGCTGGAATAGCTTACTCCTGCTCCTGTCTATGGAGTACTGTGTATGCTGGAGCAGATGATGCAGTTAGGCTTTCTTCCCTAAATGTCATTCATGAGAAAAAAAATCAGCTTTTTCCCAAAACTTGCTGATAGTTCCATGATCAACAGTACTGAGACCGGCACCAGCTACTGTGCTTGGTTTGAGCACAAACCCCAATAGCATAATTTGGGCTTTTGGATCACTTGTTTAGTGACGTTATCACTATACCACCAGAACTAATGTTCACTTTAATTTCAGTTGAGTTATGTCAAAATAAAGATTCTTAATAATTATTAAAAATACTATCACCATGGTGCTGTTTCATTTAATCATGGTGCTGTTGTTGATCTGTTGAAATGAGATTTCTGTTTTGCAAATTGTCATTTCTGAACTTTTTCTGCACAAATTGCAGAAAAGCATTTTTGCAAATCAACAACAGCTTTGTCAAGAGGATTTTTTACTCTGTGATAGCAGACGTATCACTTGACAGGAGAAGATCCTTTCATAATAAAGATAAAAGCATTGTGAGCACACCATCATAATATGTAAGATGTGCAAGATTTAGGAGTGTTCTAAACACATCCAACTTAAGTGTCTGAAAATGAATGCAGTCTTGTTAATATTTACTGTGTGTCCACTTTGAGAAGACAACTATAGAATGAATAACTTATAAGCACTGGACATTTCTATTATTTATGGTTTGCCAAACACATTATATGTTAATGCTTTACCGCCAGGTTATACTTAAGTGATACCCTAATGTACAATTGTGAAATCTAGGTCATTGCAAGTAATCTCCAAGCAATGAACTAAAGATGGTGAATCTGGAATCTTTATCTTATTTCAGATAATTCCTACTTGATGTGTTCTTCTGGGTTTTAAAGGGCAAATGAACAGAAAAGTAAGCACTCAGTTCGTACAATGTACTGACATCAAATTGTCAGATCCAAAATAAAAAAAACTAACGGCAGCCATAACTCGTTTGAGTACTGCGTCCTACTTTGTAAAGAAAACAAATTTCATAAGACAGCCATTGAATTTAATTTTAACTGCCACCCCAGGTGAAGCTAGCTCAAGTAAAAACATTGCATGTAATATAACTTGTGAACTGATTTTCTGTAGTGAGACAACGTGAGATAAATTTTCAGTAAAGTGGACTACTTTTATGCATGGTTAAGTAATTTCTTAATCACTAACAATTTACTGATAGTAATTTGCTTCACAGTGCTCAGAGGCACAAATGAGCAAGAGAAAACATGCTTTACTTAGTGCAGCAATTGTTATCACCGAGTTTATCTGATTCCAATGCATGGAAACTCATGCTGCCTTCTGCAGTTCACTAGTTAATGCATTTTGACTCTGAAAATCTAGTTGTTCTATTAGATTCTTGCTCAAGCTTTAATGGGATTCTTCCAGAATGGATGGAAACTACACAACACTGCGAAATGGTCGGCCAATTTACTTTTGCCAATTTCATATTATCACGCAAATTAATGAACTGTCACTAGATAATTAATGGAATATTTTCCTAAGTACTAGTTTAAAACAAATAAAATTTGGTACACATATTGTCTATAACAAATTTTGCCAGTAATTTAGACAGGTATTCAGATTTTTTTATTGAAATTCTTTTATCAAAGTTGCAAGATAGATAAAAGCTTACAGTTCTTTTAACATTTGAACATTAAGATGATGGAAATAAGATCCAACATCATGCTGTAAGAATAGTTTGCACCAAATCAAGAAACAGTGATACACTGGTGCTAGTTTGTGTTTGAAATGGGAGGTTTTCTATTTTAGCTTTTGTAACATGAAACTGCATTTTATGGCATAGTATATTAATAAATTGTTCATCACCAGCGAATGGCTGTCCATCCTTTAATTTGAATTAATTTTGTAAATTATTGAGTGAGGCTAATGGTTAACAGATAAAGAAAATACATTGATTTAATGCTATAGTGGTAGCAGTTAATTTCCTCCTTTCATATCACTCTAGATCTCGTACAATTATTAACTTAAAGGACAGGATTTTCAAAATTGGGTCAGTGTATTGCCCTGAATGATAAATAGTGAAATAGAATGAATGTTCTTTGTTTGAAAACAAAACACATAGATACATTAAGCTTGAATCAATGCATTTGTTTAATAAAGTGGATTTGTATTAGTCTGTCTGTAATTGTCAAAAAAACTCTACGCGCATGTACAACTTGATTTTTGCACTTCCATTGTTTTTAAAAGGAGTCATGAGATGTTGTTGAGAGCTCTGACTTTTTTAAAAAGTCTTTTTTGATATGCATATGAGCTAACATTTGCTGCCTATTTGTAGGTAGCTTTCAGCAAATCATATTTGACCTTCTATGCTGGAGATTGCGTGATAATTTGAACTCCCAAAATCTACCTGAGGAAGTACCTATATCAACCTCATCTAAATCCTGGGGACCTATTTCATGAGTTCACTGGTTAGACTATATTCTGCATCTCAAAATCAGAAGAAATGGTGAGCAGTATGGAAAAGCTGTCCTTGGAAACCACTTGACATGGATAGCTCAAGTGTGGTGGAATCTTTACCCAGGAATACCACTGAAGATCATGAACTGGAACAGTAATTTCATTGTAACAGCATTTCAGCTATTTTGCTTTCCTGGAGGAATGGGGATGGTGCTGGAAAGGTTCAGCAACCACAACTGCATTCATTGTTTTGCAAAAATGGGTGGTACTGCTTGCTGCAATATTCAAGATGCCTTTGGATAAAAACAAGCTCATTTATTTTTAGATAATAAAATGTGAGGCTGGATGAACACAGCAGGCCCAGCAGCATCTCAGGAGCACAAAAGCTGACGTTTCGGGCCTAGACCCTTCATCAGAGAGGGGGATGGGGAGAGGGAACTGGAATAAATAGGGAGAGAGGGGGAGGCGGGCCGAAGATGGAGAGTAAAGAAGATAGGTGGAGAGAGTGTAGGTGGGAAGGTAGGGAGGGGAGAGGTCAGTCCAGGGAAGACGGACAGGTCAAGTAGGTGGGATGAGGTTAGTAGGTAGGAGATGGAGGTGCGGCTTGAGGTGGGAGGAAGGGATGGGTGAGAGGAAGAACAGGTTAGGGAGGCAGAGACAGGTTGGACTGGTTTTGGGATGCAGTGGGTGGGGGGGAAGAGCTGGGCTGGTTGTGTGGTGCAGTGGGGGGGAGGGGATGAACTGGGCTGGTTGAGGGATGCAGTAGGGGAAGGGGAGATTTTGAAGCTGGTGAAGTCCACATTGATGCCATTAGGCTGCAGGGTTCCCAGGCGGAATATGAGTTGCTGTTCCTGCAACCTTCGGGTGGCATCATTGTGGCAGTGCAGGAGGCCCATGATGGACATGTCATCTAAAGAATGGGAGGGGGAGTGGAAATGGTTTGTGACTGGGAGGTGCAGTTGTTTGTTGCGAACTGAGTGGAGGTGTTCTGCAAAGCGGTCCCCAAGCCTCCGCTTGGTTTCCCCAATGTAGAGGAAGCCGCACCGGGTACAGTGGATGCAGTAGACCACATTGGCAGATGTGCAGGTGAACCTCTGCTTAATGTGGAATGTCATCTTGGGGCCTGGGGTAGGGGTGAGGGAGGAGGTGTGGGGGCAAGTGTAGCATTTCCTGCGGTTGCAGGGGAAGGTGCCGGGTGTGGTGGGGTTGGAGGGCAGTGTGGAGCGAACAAGGGAGTCACGGAGAGAGTGGTCTCTCCGGAAAGCAGACAGGGGTGGGGATGGAAAAATGTCTTGGGTGGTGGGGTCGGATTGTAAATGGCGGAAGTGTCGGAGGATGATGCGTTGTATCCGGAGGTTGGTAGGGTGGTGTGTGAGAACAAGGGGGATCCTCTTAGGGCGGTTGTGGCGGGGGCGGGTTGTGAGGGATGTGTTGCGGGAAATACAGGAGACGTGGTCAAGGGCGTTCTCGATGACTGTAGGGGGGAAAGTTGCGGTCCTTAAAGAACTTGGACATCTGGGATGTGCGGGAGTGGAATGTCTTATCGTGGGAGCAGATGCGGCGGAGGCGGAGGAATTGGGAATAGGGGATGGAATTTTTGCAGGAGGGTGGATGGGAGGAGGTGTATACTCATATTCCGCCTGGGAACCCTGCAGCCATATGGTATCAATGTGAACTTCACCAGTTTCAAAATCTCCCCTTCCCCTACTGCATCCCTAAACCAGCCCAGTTCGTTCCCTCCCCCCACTGCACCACACAACCAGCCCAGCTCTTCCCCCCCACCCATTGCATCCCAAAACCAGTCCAACCTGTCTCTGCCTCCCTAACCGGTTCTTCCTCTCACCCATCCCTTCCTCCCACCCCAAGCCGCACCCCCATCTACCTACTAACCTCATCCCACCTCCTTGACCTGTCCGTCTTCCCTGGACTGACCTATCCCCTCCCTACCTCCCCACCTATACTCTCTCCTCCTATCTTCTTTACTCTCCATCTTCGGTCCGCCTCCCCCTCTCTCCCTATTTATTCCAGTTCCCTCTCCCCATCCCCCTCTCTGATGAAGGGTCTAGGCCCGAAATGTCAGCTTTTGTGCTCCTGAGATGCTGCTTGGCCTGCTGTGCTCATCCAGCCTCACATTTTATTATCTTGGAATTCTCCAGCATCTGCAGTTCCCATTATCTCTCATTTATTTTTATGCTGTTCAAAAAAACATCATTTTTAGCAGCATTGGAAAATATTATAACATGTGGAATTTACTAAATTGTTGGCATATACATAATTTGTTGAAAATGTAGACTACACGAACTATCATGAATACTGATCAATGGCAATTCAATTTTACTTCTGATATGTATATTACTGACATTGGGATTTACCTCATCACTACTGTTTGTTACTTCTTTCTTGTCTCTACACTATCAGACTGCTTGTCTGAAACCCTGTATTGTTGTCTATGCTTTGGGCACTTCAAGCAGTTTCTGTATTAAAAACACTTTACCTAAGTGCCCTTGTTGGTGAGGCTGCCAGAGGGAAACAGAATTCAGTTTGCAGTTCAACTCCATTTTATTAACAAAATATTCCTTGTTAAAAACATCACATGAGCATTTCCCAAATACGCATAATATTTCCTCTCCATCTGGCTCTATCTGTCTGAGAAAGGAAATTACCCACAATATTCCACGTGTTTGAGCTGGGCTGTTGGGATCTCCTTCCTCTCTGAGGTAGGGCTGGCTCTTTTCCATGAAGGCAGGGTTTGCGGGTCAGGATGGATCTTCTCCTTGGTCATCTTGGGTTGCTATTATTTTTATTGCAAAAATATACTTTATTCATAAAAAATCTTAATCTACATCCCCAGATACGAAAGAAATTCTGTACTGTCTTGACCTATCAAGAAGAACAAACACTGGAATTGACCATCCCTGCAGCTGCAAAAAACATTTCTCGTCATGCAGGGCATTTTTTATGTACATTGAGGCAACAAAAGGGAGAGATTTCTGAACAGACCCTTACTATATTTTGGCAGAAGGACCTTAGACAGTGGTCTTTTCCCACTGTGCCTTGGTTGCAATTATGAAAGCTTCAGTGCATTCTTTAACACATTGTTCTTGGGGTGTTGTGTAGTCTTTTGCTGTGGGTCTTGCTGTGAGTCTTTGCTGGCTGGGTCTCTTCCAAGTTTGTATTCTTATCCATCTGGTCTTGCACCTTCCTGAATATTCTGTGGCCTTTGTCCAATGAGTCATGAGCAGGGTTGAAAGGATCCAATGGAGTTGTCCCAACGCTCTTCACTGTTGCCATGTCAGGGAGATGTAAAGCATACGTCTCCGGGCACTGGCTGGGAGCCAAGGTGTCGGAATATCTACTCCTCCAGTGCACAACCTTCAAGCTGGTTCCCCTGACTGTTTGTGACTTCTTTGACCTTGGTTTTCATTGTTTTCTGTCCTGGCTGCTGTTTAATTTAGTTTGGCCAAAATTCTGTCAGGACCCATTTTTCTGGCTCTGGTTCAACTTAGAATGTCAATTTTGGACCCATCGTCTCTCAATGACAGTATTAAATGAGCAGAAATTCTCCCCAATTAAATATTGGCTTTGATTTTCAATATAAACTCTACTCCCTTGCCATCAACTCCATCCATATGCACGGACAATTAGCTTAGGCCTCTGCATTATTAGTCCAGTGATATTGCCAAAATACCACTCCATCTCCTGCCAGAGGGAAAGATGGACGCAGAAGTTTGTTGCCACAATAATTTGGGTAAGGTGAGTTCATGAATTTTGCATTTTGATCAAGCGTCTTGATTTGAGCAAATGACTCCCTGAGCCTCCACACCCAAATAGCATGCAGTGTAATATCAGGCTTATATTGCCAGATTGTTTACAATAAAAGTTTTCAAATGGTTGAAATTTTAAAAAATTGCTAAATACTTGTGTTGCATGATAAAATGACCATTCTAAATTTCATAAACTTTCACATTTAGTAGCTCACCCAAACCGTCACTGCCCTCACAATCATCATTATGTATTTCATTTTGTTTCAAGCACAATCCAAAATCGTTTGTTAACTGTGTATAGTAAACCCAACCATTCCAATAGGAGCTGATATGGCCTAATCACATGTAATTAATTTTTTGAAGAAGTATAATCATTGTTTATATATGTGCACTTCTGCGCAAACATTTATTTATTCCAACGTGAAGACATTTCTATAGCTGCAAGCTGGCTTTAGAGCCTGACTGGAATAATCCTGACGTGAATCTATATGGTTTGTGTAATACCACTATGCCAGTTATACTTCTCTTTTGTCTGAAAAAAGTCACTTCCTTCTTGTGAGCATTTTAATTCATAATTTGTATAATAAGAAGCTGCTATGTCTTCCCAACAAGCTAATCATGTTATGATAGTGCATTCCCTGTATTTTGCATCAATCTAAGAGATATTCATTTATAGATAATACTGAAGAAGCATTGTACTTGTAAAAAGTAATGAGACAACAGTTAGTTTAATATTTTCATTCATTATTTAGTTTCAGTGAATTGTTGGTCCTTGTATTTATGAAAATACGGTAAAAAGTGTGTAAATCCCCGTAATCCATCACCATTGTAATAACATAAACCCTGAAAATAAATAATTTACAAAAAGTTAAGATAAATCTCTATTTTTTATTTCTTTTTGCTTATATTTTTAATTGACCTGATCAGGCATGTTATGACATAGCTCTGGAGCAGGTGAGACTTGAACACAGGTTTCTAGCTCAGAAATGGGGACACTATCACTGCACCATGAGAGCCTCATTATTGTAGATATATTGTTGTCAGGACATCAGTCAGAATCCGGAATCTTGATATGTGGTACAGAATCATAACCTTTAATTCCAAAATTTGTTTTTGTTTTACTTAAAAGAGGACTGCTACAAACAAAATAACTCCAGGTGCAATAGAAATCTGTGTGGCATCAATGGGATCTCACAGGTAAAGCTATCAAAGAAACTTTAAACACAGTTTGGGCTGTGATCTCTAGTGACTATACAGATAATGAGGGACTGAAAACCCCTGCTGAGCCATCACCTTTTCAAGGACATCTAGAGATGGCCATTAAATGTTGGCTAACCGGCGATGCTAACTTCCCATGAGTGAACTTTTAAAAAAAAGATGTTAACCTTTTTGGTAGTTTTTTTTGTAAAGAAGTTATACAATTGTCTGTATAGGATCTTCATTTCTGCAAAAATACTCAAGCCAGGAAAAGGAAATTTGGAAACTGAATCTTTAAAAGGACACACCCTCACAATAAGGAAGTGAACTCTTTAATTCACTTGCACTTGAGCAATTGGTGATGGAGCAATATCCTTACGGGTCTATCAACACCGTCTATCAATTTTTGTAAGCTATTTTCTTCAAATGTGAAATGGCATTGGGGAGGCTACAAAACTTCTTGCACTATCTTTACAATCCCTGCAATAACTGAAGGTAGCAAAGATAAGATCATTGCATTCTTCCATTGCAGTAAAGAGCAGCTTGTTTCATCTTCCAGAAATAACTTATTTTTGCTGTGAAACAATAGAACATGTGCTGAAAGCTACCAGCATGTGTATGGTTCACTTTGGTCAAAATCAGATTCAGTACAACATTGCCTTTGACTTCCCCTACTACTTGGCAAGGGTCATTGAAGCACACTGCTGATTTGTATATTTCAGAGACCTGGGTTGCTGGCAAAACAAAACTTCTCACTATACTTCGGTACATGTAACAACAATAAATAAAATCTAATCAAAATCTTTTGTGATACTTAATCTGTATGTTGTATCTTTCAGGGAATATCAAATGTTAGAAAATTTACTTGACTTCTGTTGGAAACAGATATTTATGGAATATTTTCCTGCTTGTTCCTAATAGCGTAATTGCCTTTTTTGACTGAATGGATCACTGAAGGAAAAATTGTTACTTATGCCAGTATTAAGGCTGGAGAAAAAAAAGTTCTTCAACAGTATCCATCAATTATTTAGCTTGTGTTGGTGCTGAACTTATCACCAGTGTTTTACTGCTGTTCCTGTATTAATTTTATTTAAAGTTGAAATCTAATTAAACCTAAACAAAACACTGCAGGCAACCATTTGCGATGCACAAAGCAAAATGTGCATGACAAATAATGGCACAGTTAGGAATCGAACTGTAATCGGAATATTCCAGTGACAAACTAAAATTATTCGAAACAGATTGTACACTGAAATGAATACTGTTGATAATCTCTTATTCATATTCATTTGGACCAAATGAACTATACCATTGCCCTTGTCAATTAAGAAAGAATAAAGGATGAAAAATGTAATAAATGTGTCACTACCAAAACTAAAATTGGCATTTTTAAGCAAGCATGTCAGACAGGCAGTCTCCACATTTAATTGTGCCAAAAGAACAGAATAAGATGACAAAGATATAAACTGCTGACAGTTATTTCTCATATTGAAAAGGAGTGACTCATCTTTGGCTATTAAGGTCAGATCTTGGTACAGATAAATGATTTGTCATCTATTTGCTTCCACTGTATGATATGAGTTGAGTTCAATGCTGCTTGATAGTTCCCCCTTAAGTGATTGAATTGAAGAGTCGGTGAATAGACTAGAATCTTTATTGTTTTATTCAAAGCTTTTGGAGACTGTATAAAGGCAAAGCCAAAATGCTGTTTAGCTTCTTGTAAACAAGCCTGTTTAAAAATTAAGATAAGCCTCAGGCAATTCATATGTCAGAAATAAAACAGTGCAGCATTCATAGAAACAGAATGTTCAACATGTTTAAATTAGCCCATCAGATTGATTAACATGAGCCAGGCTTTGTCTTGTCAACATGGAAAGAAAGATATTTATTAATGAGGATCACAGCAATAACTTTACAAAGAGGATGATAATGTACATGTTAATAATGGGTCAAGATGCAGAAAATTTTCATCAAGCCTTGATGTACAAATGTTGGAAGATTGACAACTTTTCCCAATTATGTATCACTATTAATTAGCAATTTGCTCTGAGTCACTTGTTGACAGGAGCAGTTAGCAAACAATAGTTGACACTGAGTCGTGTTCATACCCCGCCTGGAATGATTGGAAGTTCAACCGAGTTGAATGTTCCGATACCAGAAATTGCCTCCTGCACCCTTGGTTATGTCCACTCACTGTGACAGTGCCTCCATGATTCATAGACCCTTATGGGACTAACAACTATCCTGACCACCGCTCAGTGCTATCATCCTTATAGATCCACTGAGTATGGAAAGGACAAACCAGGAATCCACGAGTCTCTGGCTCAACCCTCCTTCAGCTGACTATCTTGCCTTTTAATGGGTGAGGTGCAGGGGAAACATGTCACGTATCTACCCACCAAGATATTGAAACAACTAATCTTGTAGCTTTTGCTTAGGTTTGCAGTACATTGTTCAAACAATCTTGACAGACTTTGTTCTGCTTCAGTTCTAAAGAAGAATCACTAGATATGAAACATTAACTCTGTTTTCTCTCCATAGATGCAGCCAGATCCATTGGGTTTCTTCAATAATTTCAGTTTCTGTTTCAGATTCCCAACAACCGTGGTTCTTTGTTTTAATTTATATGAGCAATAGCGACCATTGGCTACTCAAGAGTAAATGCTATCATGGACACTGCAGTGGCTGTCAATGTCATGGGCAACAAAAGATTAAGAAGACTTTAGGACAGCTCCATTCTCTGCAATCCAAGGAATACATTAAGAAAAATTCTCATCACTGAAAGTTCTCAGGGCTTCTAAAACTCTAGTCTCATTCAAAGACAATTGTGCCTATATTTTATATCAAAACTGGAGATTCTAATACACATCAATGTTGAAAGAGCAACAGATCTGCTTTTTGCTGGAGCCACAGACTTACATCCTATACGTACGAACAACATTCTCAATTTGTTTACTCATTTCTTCCATGGTATCAGTAAATTGAAAAGTGTTATGCACATGATGCATGTGGACCATTATAAGCGTCCAATCACACAATGGTGAAGAATAGCAGAAAGCTGACAGAAAAGGAATTTCAGTGGCCAGTTTTGTTAATATTGAGAAATTTGAGAATGAGCCTATCCCTTGGTTCTCATCCACATAAGTCTCAAGAAACCCTGAAGTGAAAACAAATTACAATCCATGTGGATATGCAAACACCAAACCAAGCCATGCAACAAGAAACAAAAATTGGTGGAGAAACTCAACAGGTCTGACAGCAGAGTAAACATTTTGAGTTTAGAGACTGAAGAAGAAATCCGTTTCAGATCTCCAGTATCTGCCATTCTTTGTTTTATTATACAATAAGAAAGACACTTGACACTGAACACCATTGATATCAACGAGAAATTTAATGATCTTAAGTACTTTGTTAAATTTGTCCTCAGTGCAGGAATCATCAAATTAAGTTTGCAATAAAATTGAGGGAGAGCAAACACAGATTTGACAACTCTCTGAGATACCTCCATTCAGTCCAAATACATGCCTGAACTTCCAGTTGCTTTCCATTTTAATTCACTATCTTGCCATCCTGTTCACATTCCTACCCTCAGCCTGTTGCAGAGTTATAGTGAAATTTAACACAAACTTGAGAAATAGCGCCCTAAGTTTCTCAATTAGACACATTAAGCCTTCTGTTTCAACAATGAGTTCAACAATTTCCCAGGTATGCATCCGGGCAGCACGGTAGCTCAGTGGTTAGCACTGCTGCCTCACAGCACTAGTGGCCTGGGTTTGATTCCAGCCTGAGGCAACTGTCGGTATGGAGTTTGCACATTCTCCTTGTGCCTGCGTGGTTTTCTGTTGGGTGCTCCTGTTTCCTCCGATAGTTCAAAGATGTCCAATTTAGGTGGGTTGGCCATGTGCCCAGGGGTGTGCAAATTAGGTGGATTAGCCATGGGAAATGCAGGGTGAGAGTGATAGGTCAGGGTGGGATGTCCTTTGGAGGGGCAATGTGTACTTGTGGGGCTGATTGGCCTGTTTTCACACTGTGAAGAGTCATGTTGAATTCAAACTATTGACTCTGCTTCTCTCTCCATGGATGTCGCCAGACCTGTTGAGTTTCTCCAGCATTTTCCTTTGCTTTATATCTCAGAATTCCATAGCCAGAAGCATTTTGCATATATTTACACAAAATCTACCCTTGACTTCTATTCCATTTAAACAACTTTTTTTTACTGTGCTCAGACCTTTTCTTTTTAATCCTTGTGTTTTTGAAACCTGTGGACAGAAATGACAAACAATTGTTCTAAAAATGGTGTTTGAAAGAGTGGCTGCAGTTTTTAAATGAAACCTGACATCACAGCAGGGCATTGTAAATGCCCGAAACGTCAGCTTTTGTGCTCCTGGGATGCTGCTTGGCCTGCTGTGTTCATCCGGCCTCACATTTTATTGTCTTGGATTCTCCAGCATCTGCAGTTCCTATTATCTCTGAGGGCATTGTAAATAACAGTTTGCACAAACAGTAATCGAAGTTCAGGCTGTGTACTGAGGTAGCTCCTGTTGGCAACAAGAAGTTGATTGTTCTGTGGACTAGTGACCAATTATCAATAACAAAGAGCTTTGCCTTACCAGTATCTGTGTGATTGGAAGGCTGAGCACATTTTTAAAATAAATAAGAGGTCCTCTTTCAACTCCATTTTTATTTATCTTCCTCCCTCCCTCCCTACCTGTCCCTTGTCTTTAATGGTTTGCATGTTCATCGCCACGCTTTGCATATAAACTTATCATTTGGAAAACATGGGTGATTTACTGGTGGTCATTGATGGATGAAAGAAATACCACAGGTAATTTGGTGATGGAAGAAAATAGACAATTGTGTGTAAAAGCTTTTCTGGATATTAAAAAAAAATTGCTGGGACTCCAAAAAGAGTTGGGCTTGATTTACATTGCACTACCCCAATGGATCATACCAACAATTTGTAGAAGATATCATATGATTATGGTAAACTATAAGTGCGCAATGTAGAAATTACATTTTTCAAGCACCCACCTTTTCATAAAAAAATTACATGCACTTTCATTTACGGCTACAAGTTACCCAACATAGATGGGCAATGCTTAAAAAAATTACAATACCTGTACAAAAGCTGATAATTCTGGTCTGTTCCACTTTCAACAATCTCCGCACATTTTGGGCACCTGCTACATTTGAAGCTATGAATATAGGAGAGAATTTTGTTCACAATTGCTATTTGGTCACATCAAGTCCAGACCTATTGAAGGTTAGTGCAGTCAATACAAGAATATTTAATTGCAAGGCCAGCAGAGCAAAATGCAAACAGTACTGGGATACTTGCCATCTTATTTAGCTCACAGCAAAGATCAGTCTGATTGTGGTTCATGTGGCTTCTCCAGGTGTGACTACAGGCATGCGGTATTGTGTTTTATTTAGATAAAGGCAGCTCTGCTCTGTTTGGAAATTATCAAATAAAGAGAAATTTTGCCGTTTACAATTGATCTGTGTACTGGTTAGTTTCTGAAACTGTGGACAAGCAGGGGAGCAAATTGTTTTTATCACAACAAACCAGATGGAAAGAAAACAGGATATGAAACTGCATGTAAACGGTAAAAGGCTAAAATTTTCAGTTGAACACATTGAAGGAAATTGACTAATTGTTGTCAGGACTCCTCGACTATATGAGGGGTTGCTGAAGGTAAAAAATGGACCAATTATTCTATTGCTATCAAGGAATTGAACCAAAATGAAAATGTGTATGCGGCAGGACAGGAAGCAGAGACCTTTTTCAGTATGAAGTTCATTAAACTTGAAGTGTTATTGTTATGACTGCTGTGGAAAGGAAAAGGAAGGAGTTAGTTTAGTTGGCCACAAGAGAACACTGAAAGGCAGACTGACCACTTGACTGTATCTGTGTCTAAGGAGAGTAAAGCAATTAGGGCTTAGGGTAAGTGCTAAGTGTCATGTCTGCAGTGTTATCAGATTATGTATGGCATCAATAAAAGTATAATTATTTGGGCAAATTCCAAGTTTTGAGTCAATGTAACCCAGAGAAAATCTTCAAACTAGTTGGAGAGTAATTATCCAGTAGAGACAGGCTAATCATGCATTGCAGATATAATCTTCATATAATCTATAGTTTTAAATCACTCTTGTCTTCTAATGCTGTGCATGCAGATTGCCATATGCTATTCACCTGGCATCGAGCTATCCATCGGGTGATGTCTGTGGAAGTCATTGCCATGTTGGGTGTTTGTATCAAGGTAGCTGTTGTATCTGGTTCATTGTTCTTTTCAGGAATGTTGGACTGATGGTCATTCTGTAGATCTGCATTGGTGACATCATATCTTTCTCAGCAGTTGTCTATAGTGAAGGAACAACTTTAATCAATGTACAGGTCTGCACTTGTCACAATATATCCTATCATTCATGCACACCTTGTACAACTGAGGTGACAAGGGCTCTAAACAAGCCTGAAGTTAACACTTGGGGTGACACTTATTGAAGGTGTTGAATATTTGCACTCTGACTGGCTCCCCAGACCTCAGCTCTGGCAAATGATTTGCCAGTTTTTAATCGAACGAAAATTTGGTATTTTGTCACTTATCCAAGGTTTTGTCACTCACTCCTAATACTGCTTGTGGCTCCAGTAGTTTTTATTTTAACTGTTATAGGAGTAGTTTTGATGGGATATTATATTAATTGCCAGATGGGATTACTTTACATGCTTTCAACAGATGTGCTCCCCACTTTAACACTACCTTATACTGTGCTGAATTGGGTGATTTCTTTAGAACCTCTGTGGTGATTTTCAATGTATTCCTCAGCTTTTCCATTGGACTGAAGATAAAGTTAAAGAGTTGCGTGGTACTGGATTTACCAATAATTTATGAAGTACCTCAATGCGTAATCCACAAATTAAGGACCATTGTTTCTCATCACAATTTCTGGAATGCTGCAATATCTAAAATATTTTTTCACAAATTCTGCAAATTTCACTGGAATTATTGATGTCAACCCATCTGAATCAAGTCAGCAGAATTGTAGTAAACAGTGACAAAACAATCAGTTTCTGTGAAAGTAATCTACTCCGAACTTCATCATGGATTAATCTAAAATTTCAGGGGTCATAAGTAGTTCTTTAGTTTGCTTAATATGTATTTGTTACATACATTTGCTCTGTAATTCCGTTGCTCGTATTTGGTGAATTGAGCACTTAATAAATAAAAACTGAAAGAACTGCGGACACTGCAAATCAGAAAAAAATACAGAAATTACTGGAAAAACTCAGCAGGTCAGCCAGCATCTGTGAAGAGAAATCAGAGTTAAAGTTTTGGGTCTGGTAACCCTTCCTCATACACAAAACGTTAACTCTGATTTCTCTCCACAGATGCTGCCAGACCTGCTGAGTTTTTTCAGCAAACTTCAGTTTTTTTTTTCTGAGCTTTGTAGACCTGTATAAAGTGGTTCAATATGGTGATCCCAAAATGAAAACCTCAGAGGTGAAGTTGAATCAATATTTCTGTTTTATTCATTTGTGGGACATGTGTATTGCTACCTGAACACCATCTATTGCTTATCCCTAGTTGTCTTTGAGAAGGTGATGGTGAGCTGCTTCTTGAACCACTACAGACTTTGTGCCATTGGTAAACCCACAATGCCAGCAGGTAGAGAATTCCAGGACTTTGGCCCAGTAATAGTCAAGGATTGGCAACATATTTCTAAGTCAGGTGGTGGTGTTGCTATACATCTGCAACCCTTGACTTTCTAGATGGAAGTGACTGTGGGTTTGTCTAAGGATAATTGGTGAATTGCTGTGGTGCATCTTGTAGATAGTACACACTGCTGTTATTGATTGCCAGTGGCGGAGGGAGTGGATATTTGTGAATCTGGTGACAATCAAATGGACTGCCTTGTCCCGTATGCTGTCAAGCTTTTTGAGTGCTGTCAGAGTTGCACTCATCCATGCACTTAGCAGTGGTGTATTCCAGCACACTCCTGAACTATACCTTGTAGATAAAGGACAGACTTTGGGGAGTCAGCAGTTGAGTTACTTGCTGCACTATTCCTAATGTTCTTGCAGCCACTGCATTTGTATGGTGAGGCTAGTTGAGCTTCTGGTCAATGGTATCCCAGATAATATTGACAGTGGGGCCTCAGTGATGCTAGTACCATTGAATGTCAAGGGACTGTGTAGATGATCTCTTATTGTAATAGGTCATTGCCTGGCAATATGATAGAACAATACTTACCCCAAGTGGACAAATTAAGCTGAAAATACAATGCAATTGGAAGACTGAAGTCTTGCATCTTTAGAGACTCGATATTAATCAAAATTAACTCACTCAACTGAACCAAATCCAAAGCTTAGACTGATCACCTTACGTCGAGGAGATGTGTAGCATTTTGCAGACAACCAAGCCATAGGCTGTCGAATTGATCCTAAATAAATTACAATAATGTTTGTAAAGGTCATGAATGCTTTCATCATGAATATTATCTCAAAGTAACTGAAAGTGTGAGACCACTTCAGCGCCTCAGAGGTCAGTTAACGAGATTTGCTGGGTGGCTGGGTTGTGATGTTGATTGATGGCATCCAGGATGTTAATGCAAAATGATTGACACTATGCGTCCAATTGCAAATAAAATCACAAGCCACTTCAAAGCATCTTTCTCAATCACTTCCACCTGGTCCAAAGTGTCTGTAAAGAATGTTATTTTGCAGAAATATTATTTAAAGCTGAAGTACAAGCAGGCGAGGTAAATGTACATTGGTGATGCTTGGCAGAACTTAAAATCAAAGAAACACAGAATTGTTACAGTGTCGAACCAGGCTGTTTGGCTCATCATGGCCCTGCCAGTTCTATTACTGAGTGCCAAATATCCCCGCACACCATTTCTATCTAAACAATCGTCCAATACTCTTGAAAACGTATTTTGAAGTCCCCTCATTTTCAGGCAATGCATTCCATAAGCTGTTCACTGTGGGAAAAGTGTTTTTTTTCACATCGCCCTTGTTTCTTTTGCATGCTACTTTAAATTTATGCCCTCTCGCTCAATTTTCTTTTCAGAATGGTAACAGTTTCTCTCTATCTACTCTGTCCAGTCTGCTCATGATTTTGAAAATTCCTATCAAACCTCTTCTCAAATGCTTTCTTTCCAAGGAGAACAGTCCCAGCTTCTTCAATTTATCCTTGTAACTGAACTTTTGCATTCTTAGATGTATTCTTGCAGACTAATTTTGCACTCTCGGATTGCATGCAAATTTTTCCTGCAATGTTGTATCCATAACTATACATGATAGTCCAGCTGAGGTCTAATAAGTGTCTTGTACAAATTCAACATCACGTTATTGCTTTTGTTGTGTATACCTTATGAATAAAGCCCAAAACTTTATTATTATATGCTTTATTAACTGCTCTCTCCACCTGTCCTGCAAACTTCAATGATCTGTGCATATATACATATAGTTACCCTGCTCTGTATTCCCTTTAGAATTATACCCGTTTTTGAAAGTTGCCTTTCAATTTTCTTCCAAAAAGCTTCACATCACATTTCTCTGAATTGAACCTCATTTGCCAGCTATACATCCATTTCAACAACTTATCAATGTCCTTTTGGAGTTCCATAATTTCCTCCTCTTCAGTTTATGATTCTTTCAATTTTAGTGCCTTCTGCAAACTTCGAAATTATTCCTCTCACAATAAGATCCAGATCATTAGTATAGATCAGGAAAAGAACTGGTCCTGATACTGGGCAACTCCACCATAAACCTTCCTCTAGCCAAATGTAAAATCTTTTAACCATTACTCTCTATTTCCTATCACTCAGCAAATTTTATATCCAGATTGTTCGTGCTGCCTTCATACCACATCTTGTACACAAGAAATGGAATCATTATCATCAAAGATATAAGGAAAGAGATGTAAAGTGCATCCAGGCAAGATAAGCACTCAGATATCTGGTGATGATTCTAACAAACATTGTATACTTGACGATAAGCTGTTATCATCAAATCTAAATGTACAAATGGTTTATGACTGGTAGAATAATGCCTATAAAACGAAAGATTCAAATGAACATGAAGTATCAGGTAGACACCAGTGCATCGTGTAACATCAGTAATCTTGCTTTGTATCTTCATAGCTAAACACATGTGCACAAAGTGATTCAGCTTCTTGCAGTTAGAGCAGTGTTTACCCCATCCTGGGCATGTTTCTTTTTCTCTTGGCTCAGCAATATTTAGATCCTGCTGTACACCCTCTGCCTCTTTGCTGGCCTTTCTGACAGGATTACTTAGTCAAGTGCACATTCAAGGCCTGAAAAATTTCTCCAGTCTGACATTTCTGCTCCTCAGTGAGGTTAAGGGTGCTCTAGAGCTTGGAGCACTCTTTCCTGAGCACTGACAGCAGAGTTGTGATCCTTATTTATTCATTCTTTTTCTTGTATCAGTCCTGTGGCTGTCTTGTAGATTTGCAACTTAGGCTGGAAGAAATTCTAACTCTGTATCATGTAGTGTTTCATTTACAAAACGCTCAGGACTGCAAAATTATCCTCCCACCACCCGCTAGCATTTCAAGCCTTCAGACTACGTTTTTTATTGTTCCTCTCTGTTCCTTACATTTGTTTACAGCTCTAAGGAACCATACAATTCAGCTGGATACTTCTATCATTTCGTTTTACTACATTGTTTTTGATAACTTCCAGATCTCAAGTGAAAGTAAGTTACTGTAGGGGTCACTTGACTAAACTGCATGTGCACAACATACAAACACATTTCTTGTTCAGGCTCAGCTGTTAATTGCTGTGGCATTTACACTCCTTCTGGACAACTGTTTTGTTTTTTTTAACTATAAAAATTACTACTTTCTGTCTGACATCTTAGTCATTTAATCTCTCCTGCGTTCAACACTATTTCAGACCTCCCCTTTAGAACCCATCCATTTCCAATCTCCTTTAATTCTGAAGACATCATTTTCATCTTCAAACATTAACTCTGTTTTTCTGCACTGATGTTCCCAGGACTGCTGAGTATTTCCAGTATTTTTGTTTTCTTTGCCTCAGAATTGCAAGGTTGCTTTGACAGTACATAATAGCTGTAGCTGATGTTAACTAGCCATGATATTGATTCCCTGCTTCAGCTCCAAGACAATTAACATCATGGTAAACACCCACTTGTTCTATGCCATAGGGTTGGAATGCTTCATGTATTGCAGCCAATGAGCATTAGTCCATCTTGCATGACAATTTCTGTCCTTGTTTTGGGGGGCTTTCAAATTTAGTTCCCAATGACAATTAAGCCAGTGTCATTCATTTATAGAACTTTGAATCTCTAAAGGATAAGAAGAAAGGCATATTCAGCAAAAAAGGGTGTAATCATTACAATTTATTTGTTGATGAAAATACGTTCTAGTTCTTGATGAACCCATTAAATAAAATTCATGAAAACTGCAGTTCTAATATTGAACACACATCTTTCTCTGACTGCGGTTTGCTGTATATTCCAGTGTATTTAAAATACATTGAAAGGAAAGTTGAGTGTCCGACCTGAAATATTCAATAGCCAAACAAATTTAAGTTTGTCCTAATACTTAATGTCTTGCAATCAATAAAAATCGGTATATACCTGCAATTAACACATTTCAGCTCTACATTGATAGTCACAAAATGTAATGCGCAGAAAATTTGGAAACTTATGAACAATTGAATGTTTAAAACAATTTGTGTCTAAATTTAAAAGCATATATCTTCGTCAGAATCATTGAAAACGAGGTTATTGTATCAAAGGCCCACAGATTTGACAGTGCCTTTGTTTAGGGTGTATTTAGTCATTTTCAAAATGTGACATTGTGCACCTCCGGCCCTTCGAATTATGACATTCATCATCCATTACGATCAGTATTAACTGAACTTGACCTTTCCATTAGTAACAGCAAACCACCTTAATTCCACCTGGGATGCCAAGTAAGTTATTGCTGCTTCTTCCCGGCCCATAAGGATCTTTGATTTAGTTCCCATTTCCTGTTGTTGAAGAATATACAGAGCATAGAAAGACAATTCGTGATTGAATTTAAAGAAAAGTCTTATTTATTCCCATACTTACAAATACTTCTCTTCACTTTTTAATGCAGAGTTTCTTCTTGACTTGGCTATCCTTAAGACAGTACATTCTGTTACTTATGAATTGATGCCAGATTATTCTGGGTACAAGATGCAAAAGAAAACCATGAGTGTCATGGATTTAAAAATAGCAATGAATCAATATAAATGTAAACATTATTTCGGCAAGAACTTAACAATTGGGTAGCTCAATAGGATTTGTTTCTAGGAGACAATTTCTCATACCCTTCATGAATTATTCAGTATGTTTCATCCTTAATGGATAACATAAGGCTTCTTGATGTAATATTAGGAAGCTGTATTAGGGGACTGCAATGTAGTAGAGGAAAATACCAGTTAATAGGCATATCTCCTTGTCATTTAATCCTTCAGTACTTTTCTATGCAGCCAATAACACAATTTCCCCTTGAACTGTTTGTATTAAAAAATTATTCTATTAGAAAAATGAAAAAAACTTTGGTACTTTTGGATATTTTGAGCCTTTTTCTTCACAGATGATCAAAACGATCACACACGAAGTAATTGCATTTATTCATAATTTATCTTAGCAATATCGCAACAAAATCATGGGATTTGTTAAGAACATCTGGATTACACCTCTAGCTAGCATAACAAACATAAAAAATACTTTTGAAGGAGCAGGATGCTGAATAAAAGTGACAGTGCCTATAACAGCAAGCATTACTGTTATTCAGTTTTCTGCTTGAATAATGTATACTTCCATTAATGAAATAAAAACTGTCAAAATTAATAAGGGCTTTATTAGTGATCTATTCTGAAACAGTACCACGGTATTTCTGTTAGACCAAAAATAAACAATTGCAAAATGTTTTGATTGTATGCATTCTTGGAATTCCTATAATATTAAAATTACATGATCTGCAAATACTAGTATTGAATTCCTTGAGCTTCCTGGAGCCCTTGTTACATGTTATATGGTGCAATGCTGGGTTGGGGAAATAAAGTTGATCATTCACAGGTCAAATGATACAGAGGCATATCTACTAGAAAATTTCAGATTTCAGAAATGGGTACACAAAGAGTGTGAGCCACGTACTGTCACTTCTACTTGGTTGAGGAGCAGGTTAAATTCACACTGTGGCTTCATTCAAATAATGCAGATGTACAGCCTTTCATTTATATTATTCATTGTTTGCAATGCTTTTCAGGGGCTGATGGAGAAGAACTTAACTTGAACATAGATTAAACCATTGTTACACGTGTATTTCTCTGGTTCTCACATAATCCGATCATACCTAAGGATGAATTCAGGAACAAAACAGATCATTGACCTCATAACTGTAATTCACTCACTTGAACATTATTTCTCAGAATCTAGTCTTCAAATTGTTTCATTTTATCAGCTGTCAAATGGCACGTTACACAACTAATATAACTGCAAAATTTAATTTGGAAAAGGCATGAACTCTTCCTGAAAATTGCCAGTGTTTATGAAAATATTTTAAACTTTTTGAAATAAAAACTGGCTACAAAACAGGAAACAGTAAGTAGGAATAAAAGGTTAAAAATTGTAACAGGTGGCGTTCCACAAGTTTGGATGCTTAAGCCATTGTTGGTCACAATCTTGATCAATTATTTGGACTTAGAACAGAAGCACAATCTCAAAATTTGAGGATGATACAACACATGGGCAATAGTTATTAGAGAGAAAGGCTGCAATTAGATGTAGCAAAAGAACAGACTTGTGAATTGCAATGAAATACAGCAAGATTTCCGTAAACCTACACAACAAACATGTAATAGACAAGTGAACTTTAAACAAGTACAAGGCAGTATATTTTTGTCAGACATTAACTCAGACTTAAAAGAAAAATCAATGAGGCAGACAATTGGGAGCTTTCGGTGGCAGAAGTTGTCAATAGAAGTTATAATATTAGTTAATAAGGTCATTTTTAAAAAAGCAAAGCATTCGTGTTCATTCTCGGTGAGTAGAAATTAAAAGCAGAGAAGTTACATAGAACATAGAATATTAGAGCACATTACAGGCCCTTCGGCCCTCGATATTGTGCCGACCTGTCATACCGATCTCAAGCCCATCTAACCTACACTATTCCATGTACGTCCATATGCTTATCCAATGACGACTTAAATGTACTTAAAGTTGGCGAATCTACTACTGTTGCAGGCAAAGCGTTCCATTCCCTTACTACTCTCTGAGTAAAGAAACTACCTCTGGCATCTGTCCTATATCTTTCACTCCTCAATTTAAAGCTATGCCCCCTCATGCTCGCCGTCACCATCCTAGGAAAAAGGCTCTCCCTATCTAACCCTCTGATTATTTTATATGTTTCAATTAAGTCACCTCTCAACCTTCTTCTCTCTAACGAAAACAGCCTCAAGTCCCTCAGCCTTTCCTCATAAGACCTTCCCTCCATACCAGGCAACATCCTAGTAAATTTCCTCTGCACCCTTTCCAAAGCTTCCACATCCTTCTTATAATGCGGTGACCAGAACTGTACACAATACTCCAAGTGCGGCCGCACCAGAGTTTTGCACAGCTGCAGCATGACCTCTTGGTTCCGGAACTCGATCCCTCTATTAATAAAAGCTAAAACACTGTATGCCTTCGTAACAGCGCTGTCAACCTGGGTGGCAACTTTCAAGGATCTGTGTATATGGACACCGAGATCTCTCTGCTCATCTACACTACTAAGAATCTTACCTTTAACTTGTTTAAATGTTGATTAAAACACTCTTGCAACATTATGAACAGTTTGGCCTGAGAATTAAAACAAGGTTATAAAAAGTGGAAAAGGTGCCAAAGTAATGTATTAAAACAATGTTAACATTGAATAAGGGCTCTGACTGTGGACTGAAAACCGATGCTTCATAGAGTGACTGCAGTTATAAAGAAACTTAATACCCATATGAAAACAAATTACTGTGCATGCTGGAAATACTGCAAAAATGCAGAGAATATTGGAGAAACTCAGCAGGTCTGGCAGCAGCTGTGGAGAAAGAATCAGAGTTAATGGTTTGGTTCTAGTATGACTCTTCTTTGGAACTGTGTTGTTTTCCAGGAAAGGGAACACCTGAGGGGCTTTGTACAAGGTAACAAAACTAAAAGGGTTAATGCTAAAACCACATTAAGCTCTATTCTGTCTGATGATGTCCGAGAATCTTTAGTTTGAGAAGAAGCAGTCTACCATGAGCTCCAGATGAAATAGGCATGCCACTTCTGGCTCCTGATAGTCATTGAAATCATCAATGCAAATGTAATTATTGCTCATGTGTAATAAACTACATCTTTATATGAAGACACGTGCATGCTTATTAAGACCTAATGATGGTTTATCCTCTTATAGACCTGTAGAGTCAGCAGAGAAGGGAGGACTTGTTCAGAGACCAATGGGCACTGCAGGGGTTAGGGGTGTATCATCAATCTGGGCAATGTGATCTTGATATGATAAGTTCCTGTCTAGTTTTTAGGTTGCTGTTGACTGTTAAAGTTTCCTTGTGTTATAATGCCCACTAAGGATAGTTTAACCCAACTAAGGTTTTGTTTTAAAAGAGGGGAAAGGAGGACTGATGATTGTTCGGGTGTGCACACAAACTGCTATGTTTCTCTCACAAACTGCCAAAAGGAAAGAATCCTCAGGACACCTGTGAAATTTCTGGCCTCAAGGTATCCAATGAACATGTTTGTATGAACTGTAACAGGTTCCAGCTCCATTTTAATTTTCTCAAAGGGCTTTTCTGAAATTGTTGGTTATACTTGTGCTCCATGTTTCTGAGCTTTGTGTAGCAGGCACAGAGATGGCTGCAAAGATCAGAGGGACAGCTCCCGAGTTTGACCCTGATCCTGGCCATTAACAGGTTCGGACACTGAGCCCTGGAGAGAGTTATTGCCACTGCCTTACTTGCCTGTCTTTGTGGTTATAGCTACACTCTTGTGCTCTCGGAGGTGGATCGCATGGTGTGTTTAGGTATGCTTCAAGTCTTCCTTGACCAATGAACACAGCAGGAACTAGACTGCATTCATCACTCCACCAAATGATATTTTAATTTCAATTGATACGTTTGCTTTGAAATATGAAGTTTTGTTAAGAGTATCTTTTAGAACTGACTGCATTAACTTTATCCAATTTAGTTATTCTAAAATAGTAGATAGAAGGATTGGTGTCAACCCTCTATCCCAACTGCAAGCCACTACTACGAGGATGGTTTGCATTGCAGCATATGACAAGCGTGACTCCATAGAGGCTTTAAAGATTTTGAAGACATTTGATCAGATAAGAATAGTTAAGATGTGAGCACTTGCTTTGTGATCAAAATTTGGAGGTGTAAAGATGTTAGTCTCTCATGCAGTAATGTTGCAATAGTTTGAATCTCCGTAAGGGAACACACACAAATTTGTGTTAAGTAGAACTCCCCATGTGAGATAATGTGCCAACAACGCACTCTATGTCAAACACAAAACCAAGTGAAAACACAGTGATGCTGTAAACAAGAAAATATCTTTGTTTTTCAATTTGTTCACACCTTACATTCACCTGACATTGTACAGTAGAAGATACTGAAACTGATGTTTGGCATAGTCATATGACACATGTGTACAGGTTCCTCCAATCCAGAGATACCTGCCTGGAAGAAAAACCAAAAGAACTACAGATGCTGTAAATCAGGAACAAAAACAGAAGTTGCTGGAAATGCTCAGCAGGCCTGGCCGCGTCTGTGAAGAAGAAATCTGAGTTAACATTTTGGGTCTGATTCTGAGTAAGGGTTGCCAGACCTGAAATATTAACTCAGATTTCTTCTTCACAGATGCTGCCAGACTTGCTGAGCTTTTCCAGCAACTTCTGTTTTTATACCTGTCTGAAACTAAGGCTTACATCAGGCATCCTTCTAATGCAATCTGAATTACCCAGCAGGACTGCCTGACAGCTTTATTTTAATCGGAGTTTTGAGTTATTCAAATTTAATTTGTTGCAACTTCACTGTGGCAAGCATCTTCGCCACAAGTGTTTGAGGTAAGCAACACAGATACAGTTAAATGGAATCTATATATATAAGAAATTGAAAATACAGGCTATTTTGAGGGGCGAGCAAAATCTGAGTGGGATAAGGAGTGCGTGGATTACAAATATTGACATGTATCTGTTGAAGTTATTGGTAAGTTTTAATGTCATCAATGAGTTAAAATGCTTTAGAAATACAGCACCTCTCTCATGCAATTTAAAATGCATGCACACCAGATGTAAATGATTAAATAATCTTTGGGTCTGAGAAGATTACCCAATTGAAACATCAAAGATTCAGTTAGACATTAAGTGGCTAGCCTTACTGCTGATCTATGATAAGGACAAAACATTGCAAATCTGAACTTAAGTGTCTATTTTCTGAAAAACATCACTGAAACAACCAATTCCTGAAGGCCCTTTAGATCCACACTTGAAAACAATTCATCACATGCATCGCGTTTTGAGACATTTCAAGGTGACATGATAAATTAAAAAAGAACACAATAATTAAATGCAATACAATGACAGACTCATTCACATTTAATAACATGCCACATAACTGTTAACACAAAAGGTGATGTCTAGGATAATGACACATTGACAATTACCTCAGGGGTCTGATGTCTGTAACATTTGTCAGGGGCTCCTATATTTCAGTAAACGTCATTAGCAGCAAAAATTGCTGCCCGAGCATATTCTGAAAGAAAGGAAAGATTGGAGTGATGATAAATATAACAGACTGGAATTTCAATGGGATGTAAGGAATGTGATGTCCGGCCCATTTCCAGGTCACGCTTCTTCACCATGTCATCATTGGTGCCACAAAGTTCCGACAGAGGTGGCAGGAGCATCCAATTGGTAAGATATGGGAAATTTGGATGGTCTTAAAATGCTAAGGGCAACCATTACAATGTTAGCTATTGCCCGAATCTATGGGGGAGCACCGAGCTCAGAGAGCCAGCATAGACCTTGGATGACGCACCACACTGTTCAAATATCTCCCATGGCGCTTTAACCTATGTTGTCTCCAAGAAGAGAAATGTGTTCTTCACTGTCTATCCAGAAGATTACATCATCCAAGACAGAGCAGGTATCTTTGGAGGTGCCTGCAGAGGTTAGCGCTCAAGGATCTCGGTCCAGTGATCTGGTTAGGTCTGGAAAGGTAAGTGGTGAGTGTCGTCCTGGTGACAAGTCTCTATCTCTGAATGTATCAAAGTTTACCATGACCAGAGCAAACTGAACATTCATAGTGCTCCTCAACATCATGGGATCAAGTGGCCAGATGGGGAAATTGATGGAACATCAGTACCATCAGATGAGGTGAATAATTGACAAGGGAGATCACTGAGGAGCACAACATGCCAGATGAACATTATGCTGGAACAGGCAAGAGAGGATATAGTTCTTAAAAATGTTTGTTATTGCATCCTAGAAGAGAAGGTAGAATTTGAACAAACTGTTTCCCACCAGTGGTGGTATGCTGTAGCGACACACAGATTTCTTTTGTAAGACCCAGCAATGCAAATTGCAAGGCTGTCATAGAGTCAAGCCATTAACATTGACAAAGTGGGAGGTTTTCCAGAGCAAGGTCTTAAGTAGAAGAAACACAAAGGCACAAAATGTTCTTTGGGTGAGGGACCTCAATGTAAGTCAGTCACAATATAACTGACTGAGATAGTTCAGACTTAGACTGTGCCTGCAGCCATGAGTTGGGAACCAACAAGAGAGAACACCTTACCTGATTTGATCCTAATCAATCCACCTATGACAGGAGCTCTGCAATTCTGGATTTTGTTGCTGTATGTGAGCCTCTGAGACGCGCACAGTAAGGAAGAAAATTATAGGGAACGCTAGAAACTACCATACGGCCCTTATGGGGATGAACTGTTATCTTTCCTATTGCAAACATTCTCCAATGAGCTCAATGGAACAAGCTTCAAACATATTTAGCAATTCTAAACTTTGTATCCGTAAAGCACTGCTAGTTATAACAGGAACAGAATTTTATCTAACTCATTCTATAACCTCGTGGCTTGACATAATCCCCACTCTATCAGTACAAACAAACCAGGGTTTCAATCCCTGAAAGATGAAAGACAGAATGTTTAGGACGGGTGCAGGAGGGAATGCTAGGGACTTCACCAGATACAAAAAAAGACCATGTCAATTTGGTCAAACAGCAGGAGACTACTTGCATGCTTAGCAGTGGAAGCAACATTCATGGAAAGGACTAAATGACCCCAAAAAATGGATTCACATCGACGGACTGCAATCCTGTAAGCTTAAGCTGTGAATGTTACAGGTCAAGTAAATAACTCGCTGGAGCAGCAGGCCCCAGAAATATCTTCACCAATGGGAATTCATAGAATCCCTTCAGTGTGGAAGTAGGCCATGTAGCCCATCACAACCACATGAAGAGCATCCCCCTATGACCCACCCCATCTGTGTAACCCTGCATTCTCCATGGCTAACCCACCTAGACAGCACAATTCCTGGATATTATGGGCAATTCAGCATGGCCAATCTGCCTAACCTACACATCTTTGGACTGTGAGAGGAAACTAGAGCACCTGGTGGAAACCTCACGCTAAGATGGGGAGAATGTGCAAACTGCACACAGATAGGCACCCAAGTCTGGAATTGAACCAACATCCCTAGCACTGCGAGGCAGCAGTACTAACCACTAAGCCACCTTGCTGCCCAGCATATCATTGCAACAGACAATACATTAACGCTTACATTAAACTTTTAGTAAGAAGTAAAGAGTAGATGATCCATCTCAGCGTCCTCCTGAATTCTGCAGCATGCCAAATACCAGTGCCAGACAAAAGAGCTCAGCCTATGTGATATCAAGAAATATCTGAACGCACCGGATATTGTAGTGCTGTGAAGGCTAATAACATTGCGGTAATAAGACTGAAGACTTGTAATCTTGTCTCTGATCACTTGTAATCTTGAACTTGCTATACCCCTAGCCATGCTATCTACATTGGAAATTTACTCAAGTGTGCCCTGTCCATGGTAAGGAATGCAAAACCAAGTCAACTCCAATTATCACCTAATCATCCGACTTGCAATCACCTTCAAAGTTGTGGAAGGCGTCACCAGCTGTTTGGGGTTTGCCAGGGCTGCTCAGTTTTTTGTCTAAAATATTGACAAAAGAACTGAATCCCAAAGTGAGATGATAGTGACTGCCTTAATATCACGGCTCAAGGCAGCTTGTGTACAATTATGGCATCAAGGAGTGCCAGCAAAAGTGTAATCTGGAAACCTCTTTGCAGATTGGACCCATGAAAACATAAGGGAAAACAATTGTATCTGTTAAATGTCAAACACATCATCTTGGGGCATCATTCCAGGACACCCTGATTTCTAGGTCAAACCATCTTCAACTGCTTTATCAATGACCATCGCTTCATCGCAGGCAGAGATATTCCCTGATGATCGCACAATGGTCAGTATTATTTGCAACAATTTAGATTCTGAAGCAGCCCAGGTCCATATACAGCAAGATCCTGACAACGTCCTGACTTGGGCTGATATGTGGCAAGTAACATTCATTCTACACAAGCACCAGGTGAATATGATCTCAACCAAAGAAGAATCTAACCATCACCCCTTGACATTCAACAACATGACCATGACTGAATCTTCCACTGTCTGCATCCTGGGTAGGCTACTCTCAACCAGAAGTTGAATGGAATCTGGCATGCAAATGTAGTGGCTCCAAGAACAGGTCAGAGCCTAGCCAGAGTTGTGACAAGGGAGGCACTTCCGGACTCACCAATGCGCGTCAGCTTGTGATCCAACAACACTGATTGACACAATCCAGGACGAAGCAATTTGTTTGATAGGCACCAAGCTTCCATCTTAAACATTCACACCATTCATCACTCACAAATAATAGCAATAACATGAACTATCTAAAAAATGTATTGCAGTAACTCATCTTGTTTGACAGCACCTTCTAAACTATCTACCACCTTGAGGCGACAGCAGAACATGCATGGGAATGCCATATCTTTACGTTTCCCTTCAACACCATTCTAACGTGAAATTATATTCTGTCACTATTGCTGCTCCAAAATCTAAAATTCCCTTTCCAATGGTACTGTGGATATTGTTAAACCCCAAATTATAATGGTTCTAGAAGGCATCTCACCATGTTCTCGAGGGCAGTTAGAGATAGACAATAAATATCGAGCAATACAGTCATCTCAGCAGTACAAATTGTGTTGTCAATCAAACAATCAGTTTCCTCCAATACAAATGGTGTTCATTTTTAAAACAATTTCTAATCTGACACTTAAAAGAATTTTGTAAAGTCAAAACATATGCTCAGAAATGTCCTAACCCCATTAAATTAATCAAGCATAATCTGCTCTTAATAAATTAAAAAGAAACCTTTTCTCTGTTATCAGCACCAGACTTGATAATGGTTAGTAGCCTTGCCTACTCTTTACTTGTCCATGTGCTTGGTTCCCATCATCTGTAACAAACTGGCCAATGGGAATTAATTGACATATAAACACACAAATTGATATACTCGCTATCCTCAATAAAAACACAATTATGTAGTTAGGCACAATCTGCACACCAAGCAGATTAATGTACCAATTTGATAGCCATAGAATGTTGGAATATTAATAAGCTCTGGAAAGGTAAGTCTGTATTGATCTTCAAGTTGCTTAGGATTGAGTTCTTCCATCAATGAATGGCATGAGTCTCACTTCCTAAGGAAGCAAAGTCAGTTTCTTTGAAATGGGAACAGCAGATGCAGCCTAGCTCTGCCACTATTTGTCAGCTCCAGTTTCTATTTCCCAGATTCAAAAAGTTCAGGAGCTATTGAGCTATTTGAAATAATGAAGAGATTCAATACAGTATTTATAGTGAACTAGCTTCTCTTTTCAAAGCATTGAGAAAAGGCAAATAATAAAATTATAGTTAGGATGATTATGGATGAAATCAGGAAACATTCTTTTCATACACTGAACAAAAGGAATCTATAATTCTCTCTTCCAAAATGGTTGAAAATGCTGGGTCAATTGAATAACTTCCAAACTGCATTTGATAGATTTTTATTAACTGAGGATATTAAATCCTAGAAAGAAACAGTAAGTTGAAGTAAAATGCAGCCATGATCTAATTTTTGATAGAACAGGCTTGAGGGTCTGATTGACCTGTCATTGTTCTTATGTTATGGTCCTAAATCATCTCTGGGCTTATTTGCTCAACCCCAGTTTAAACTGACTGGAGTGCAAGGAAAGAGATGGGAGGTCAGCTAAGTGTCAGGAACACTCACTTCAGTCTCAGTTGTCAATTTGTATCTGGACTGGAGCAGAGAGAGCTTTTGTTTGGCAGAACATAGACGCTGAAATGAGGAGACTGAGAGTATAGGAAAAGAGTTCCCATCCTATGGCTTTCCTCAGCCAAGCAAGTTACTACTGAATTCTCTTTAAATGTGAGATGGTTCTGACATACAGATCAATTCAGAGGTGTAAGTGAGGCCCACATCAGGCTCTTGACACAAATCCTAATGAGGCTTCCGTAAAGTTACCCATATAATTTTCAGCAGAAATTTTCCATGTTTTTAACGATCTTAATGTGTGGCGCTGGCTTATGCAAAAGTTACTTTTCAATGCCTGTTCTTGTGACATCTTCTTGAATAGAAAGTTATTGCGGTTTAGGAATATACCATTGGGTAAAGGTCAGAAAGCGAGTCAATGGCATCTGTTGCACTTTATTCTTCTGGCAGACTGAAATCACTAATCCTTCAGCACCCATGCATTTCTATCATAAAACCGTAGTATTTTGCAGCCATTTGACCCATCATGCCCGTACCGGTTCCTAAAGGAATTACATAGCTAGTCCCATCCTTCAGACCTAACTTTGGAGCCCTCTAAATTCATCACTTCCAAATATATATCCAACTCTCTTTGAAACCACCAACACGCTCCCTAAGATGCTGCTTGGCCTGCTGTGTTCATCAGGTCCACACCTTGTTATCTCAGATTCTCCAGCATATGCAGTTCCTATTGTCTCTAACACTCTCCAGGAAGTCCATCCTAACAACTGAGTAAAATAGTTTCTTCTCTTTGTACTCCTAGCTTTCTTGCTGACAATCTTGAAATTGTGACCTGGAGTTACTGACAGACCAACCAGTGGCAACAGAATATCCTTCTCTATGCTGTTAAAATTGTTCAGAATTTTTGAATGCCTCAGTAAGGTCATCTCTTAATCTTGTCTGCTCTGAGGACAATTTCTCTAATCTTCCATTGTATCTAAAATCCCTCATTGTATCATTCTCGCAATTCTCTTCAGGGCTTTAAGATCTTTCCTTATGTCAGGTGCCCAGAACTGAGCACAATACTCCAAATGTCATCTAGCCAATGATTGGTAGAGCATAGTATCACTTACTCACTTTTATACTCTCTGCCTTAATTTATAAACCCTAAGGAACCCATAAGCCTTCTTAATAACTATTTTAATTTGCTCCTGCACTCCCAACAAAGTTGTGTCATTCAGTCTGTATTGTCTCTCCATATTATTTGTCAACTTGTTTCACAATTTAATTTTTTAATTAAGAAAGGAATCTGGGACAATTGTATATCTACTTTTAGATTTTGTGCAACAAAAAAAGTAACTAACGTCGCTCTTTATTCTCACCAAATCTCAGCTTTGCAGTTTGGATTACTGAATGCCTTTAATAGCCTTCTCAAGCTTGTGAAACCTTTTCAGGGGCTCCTATCAGATTTGTGCCATTGTCAAGATTGAAGTCTCGAGTGCATGATATCTCAGCAGGAATTTAGCAATGATTATTATCTTTGCAATTCAAAGACAACAATTTATTTGAGCCATATTGAATAGCCCATCATTTCTCTGGTTCTTGCAAGTGAATTTGGCTTTGTGAATTCACTGTTGCTTTGTGCACTGACATTTATTCCATTCATTTCTTCCAGTTAAGTGCTGATAAGGGACATGAAAGGTGAGAAATTAAGGTTATTATGGATGTAACATAATTGTCTTGGATTATATTACCAATTCTTAGAAACCGTCTTCATAAAAATATTCTGTGAAAAATGGGTGTAAGCAATTAGAACTATTTCTCAGAGATAGGAGGAACTGCAGATGCTGGAGAATCTGAGATAACAAGGTGTAGAGCTGGATGAACACAGCAGGCCAAGCAGCATAGGGAGGAGCAGGAAGGCTGTCGTTTCAGGCCTAGAACCTTCTTCAGAAATGGGGGAGGGAAGGGGGATCTGAAATAAATAGGGAGAGAGGGGGAGGTGGATAGAAGATAGATAGAGGAGAAGATAGGTGGCAAGAATACAGATCAGTCAAAGAGGCGGGGATGGAGCCAGTAAAGGTGAGTGTAGGTGGGGAGGTAGGGAGGTAGGGCGGGGATAGGTCAGTCCAGGGAGGATGGGCAGGTCAAGATGGTGGGTTGAGTTCAGGAGGTAGGATGTGTGGGTGGGGCTTAAAGTGGGAGGAGGGGATAGGTGGTGGGAAGGACAGGTTAGGGAGGTGGGGATGAGCTGGGCTGGTTTTGGGATGCGGTAGGGGTAGGGGAGATTTTGAAGCTTGTGAAGTCCACATTGAGACCACTGGGCTGCAGGGTTCCCAAGCGGAATGTGAGTTGCTGTTCCTGAAACCTTCGGGTGGCATCGTTGTGGCACTGCAGGAGGCCCATGATGGACATGTTGTCTAAGGAATGGGAGGGGGAGTTGAAATGGTTCACGACTGGGAGGTGCAGTTGTTTAATGCGAAACGAGTGTAGGTGTTCTGCAAAGTGGCCCCCAAGCCTCCACTTGGTTTCCCTGATGTGGGGGAGGCCACAACAGGTACATCGGATGCAGTATACCACATTGGCAGATGTGCAGGTGGACATCTGCTTGATGTGGAAATTCTTCCTGGGGCCTGAAATGGTGCTGAGGGAGGTGGTGTGGGGGCAGGTGTAGCACTTCCTGCGGTTGCAGTGGAAGGTGCCGGGTGTGGTGGGTTTGGAGGGGAGTGTGGAATGGACAAGAGAGTCACGGAGACAGTGGTCGCTCCGAAAAGCAGGCAAGGGTGGGGAGGGAAACATGTCTTGGGTGGTGGGGTCAGATTGCAGATGGCGGAAGTGTTGGAGGACGATGCGTTGTATGTGGAGATTGGTGGGGTGGTATGTGAGGACGAGGGGTATCCTCTTTTGGCGGTTATTGCGGTGGTGGGGTGTGAGGGATGAGGTGCAGGAAATGTGGGAGACTCAGTCGAGGGTGTTCTTGACCACTGCAGGGGGGATGTTGCGGTCCTTGAAGAACATGGCCATCTCAGTTGTGCGGGAGTGGAATGGCTCATCCTGGGAGCAGATGCGGCAGAGGGGAAAGAATTGGGAATGGGGGTGGTATTTTTGCAGGAAGGTGGGTGGGAGGAGGTGTATTCTAGGTAGCTGTGGGAATCAGTGGGCTTGAAATGGATATTGGTTTTGGTAGCTGCCGGAGATGGAGACAGAGGGGCCCAGGAAGGAGAGAGAGGTATTAGAGATGGTCCAGGTGATCTTAAGGTTGTGGTGGAAGGTGTTAGTGAACTGGATGAACTGTTCGAGTTCAGTGGGTGCACGAGGCGGCATTCTGTAGGAGGTGGAGGGTGTGGGTTGTGTCCCAGACATGGGTGGGGAGTTCCTGGACCAAGAGGGAGAAAATGGACTCCAGATAGGTGGAGATGAGTTTGGTGGGGTAGGAGCTGGCGGAGACAATGGGTCGACCAGGCCAGGCAGGTTTGTGGAATTTGGGAAGGAGATAGAAGTGGGTGGTGTGTGGTTGGCGTATGATGAGGTTGGAGGCTGTGGGTGGGAGGTCACCTGAGGTGATGAGATTGTGGATGGTTTGGGAGATAATGGTTTGGTGCTCGGGGATGGGGATCATGATCAAGGGGGTGGTAGGAGGAAGTGTCAGAAAGCTGGCAAATGGCCTCGGCCATTTGATGAGGTCAGTGCGCCATAGTACAACTGCGCCTCCCTTGTCCACGGTTTTGATGGGATTTGGTTGGGATGGGAGTGGAGGGAGCGGAGGGCTGCATGATCTGCAGAGTGGCTGAGATGGGTGGAGAGGTTGAGGTGATTGATGTCAAAACAGCAGTTGGAGATGAAGAGCTTGAAGGTGGGTAGGAGGCCTTGGGGTGGTGTCCAGGAGGAGAGGTTGTGTCTTCCGTACCTACTCTGGCCCTAAACCCTACCTCTTCCTCTGTTAAATTGATGACTGTGTCAGTGCTGCCGATATTAGTCTTAATATTAATAAAAAAGAGATTAATGTATAACTTTAAATTAAATTTATGTTTTGTGTTTTGGTGTGTTAAGATGGTGAATACAAGGTGAGTCATTTTTGGAGCTTCATTTGCGAGCTTGGGACATTGGTACCACTAGTCAGGAAATTTGCTCTCTTTACATTGATTTGGCACCACTAAGTTAAATGGTTCAGGGCATGAAAAGGAAAAGTAGTGAAAAAGAACTATCTTTGCCTTGTACCACAAGTCAAGTTGAGTTAAATAAGTTCTTGACTTCACTTGGAAGTTTAAAGTGCTGGTGTGTTTAGTTTGCAGTTTGTTTTAGGTGTCTCAGGATGAGGTACCAAATGAAGGGAAAACGTATTTTGTGACTGCAAAAGCATTTACAGAAAGAACCGAATTGCCACTGCCCTCGCCTGAAAGTAAGTATGTATACAAAGTGCAGTGACCCTACACTGATGTTTGGATATTCATAAAAATATTGTTGGAACAAAAGGGCTACCATGAATTTTGAATCATTTTCAAGTATTTGTAATGAAATATTTTTTATCCTCTCCTCTTGCCAAGTACAATATAATTCATAGTCTATTTCTGTTTGTCCCTTATGTAGTGATTGGAACCAGGTTGACCCATAGACTACAAGGTCATTGATTGGGGTTGTAAACCCAGGCTAAATAAGGAAAGCATGGCTGACTAATATAACCAGGAAGTGCGAAGCTTCTCAGTTCGGGTGACTGACTCCAATCTAGCTGGCCATAGCCAGTGTACTGCACATAAGTAAATAAAGAGTGACATGGTGACAGGATATGAGCCTCTCTGCAGTTATTTCAGTGGCAATGGGAGAAAACAGAATGTGCCTGAAGAACATTCACTTGCTACAGTCATCTTGGAGTTAAGGTAAGCCTTTCTGGCATCATAACTCCATTGAGAAGTTGACTAATTTGGTCTTGCTGTTGAAGACAGAGCCCAGTGTGTGGAAAGGATGAGATTTTTTTCTGCGCAAATGATGCTGAGACAAGGGAAAAGCAATGAGTCATTCTTCTGACTGTTTATGGATACGCAGCATTCTTGGTTATAACAGGCTTAACTTTCCCAGAGCCACTTTCCCAGGGCCACCGGAGACTAAAATCTTCCAAGAGTTGACAGCTGGTTAAGGACACCAAACTGCCTCTGATTCTGAGATGCTATCCACCTTATTCAGCTGTGAAAGAACCAGGGGAATCCATATCAGGGTTTTTGACAAAGTTGAGATGACTGGCAGAAGAATATGATTTTGGGTTAATCCTAGTGGGATGTTGAGGGACCATTTGGTAAGTGGGATTAATGATGCAATCATGCAGAAGCATCTACAAGCTGAAGCCCAAATGGACTTCAAACAGGCACCATAACTGGCTTTGTCATGTGGCAAGTCGAGCATGGGAAACAGAGGGAACCCCAATGGAAGTCAACACCCTCACCTCTCTGACTGAGCTTAGGGAATATGATTAGAGTGTAGGCAATCGTAGAGCCTCATGCAGAGCACACCCTGAGGTAAGGTACCCGAGGCCAGCCCATAGCAGAACACCAAAACAAAGCCGAGCCTCGCTCAAGTGGCTAAAAGTTTCTTCAGGATCCGGACCAACAAAAGAACACACAGGCCAGTACCCAGCAGAGTAGAAAGACCCCTGAAAAGACCCCTACATGTGGTTTGGAACAATTAAACAGCTTAGTGACATCCAAATCAGAACCGAGTAAAATTAATGTTTGGTTAAATGGTCACCCAGTTCCTGTGGAGGTTGATACCAGCACAGCTGTATCCATGGTTGCAGAATCTATCTTTAACAAGATTCATTTGGGACCTCAAACCTTAACTTTGCACTAGACTATAGTCGGACTGAGAACATACACTGAGGAACTGTTGCAAATTAAGGATATGCCTTTGGTTCCAGTCTCCTTTAAGAAGCAGTTAGTGCAATTACGACTGATGATAGTCAAAGGCTCTGGCCAAAGCCTGTTGGGGTGGAATTGGTTGTTAAAGTTTCGCCTGAATTGACTCAAAATTTTCAATTAGAAAATGGCTGTCTCAGTGAAGTCGTAGTGAAATTTCCAGGTGTTTTTCAGGAAGGCATGCGACTATCTAAGGGGGACAAAGTCAATTTGCATGTTGACCAGGAAGCAATTCCGAGACATAAAAGCAGAAGTTGCTTGAAGCTCAGGTTCTGAGGAAGGGTCACCAGATCCAAAACATTAATTCAGATTTTTTTCCTTCACAGATGCTGCCAGGCCTATAAAGCTTCTAGCAACCTCTGTTTTTTGTTTCTCATTTTACAGCATCCACAGTTCTTTCAATTTTTATTAATAAATTCTGAGATTTTGCAAGGCCTGCCCACACCCATTTGTCTTGCAGGCAGAAGCAGAGGTGGAAACCAGGAATCATCAAACTAGAGCAGTTTGTAGAATGGGCAGCACCTGTCGTATGGATTGTCGAGACTGATGGCTCAGTTCACCTTTGTCGGGATTTTAAGTGAACAGTAAGCCGCATCTCACAGCTGGATAAAGAACCAAACTCTCGCATAGAGGACTTGTACACAAAGGTAGTCAAGGTTGGGGTGGGGGGTGGTAGTGGGGGATGTGGGGAGTGCTACTCTTTGTGAAGCTGGACATGAGTCACACCTACCTGCAACTGCTACTGGATGAGGAATCCCAGAGGTACGGTACAACTAATACCCAAAATGGCTTTTACCAATATACAAAACTGCCATTTGGAGTATCAGACTCTTATGAGAAACATTTGGTGCTGTTAATACTGATGGTGGCAAAAGACTCAGGCCCAAGCCTATTGGGGCAGGACTAGATGAAAAAGATTCACCTTGATTGGGTCAACATTTTTCAACTGGAAGTATCAGGGGCTATCAAAGTGACCAAAGTCACTTTACATGTTGAACAGGAAGCAACTCCGAAATTTTGCAAGGCCTATCCATTGCCATTTGCCTCGTGGGCAAAAGTAGAGGCAGAAATCAGGAGGCTGGAGAGAGAAGGAATCGCCAAACCAGTGCAGTGTGTAGAATGGGCAGCACTGGTCATACTGATTGTGAAACTTGATGGCTCAGTTCGCCCTTGTGGGGATTTTAAACAAATGATAAACTGCTTCTGACAGCTGGATAATTCCTTCACATCAAGGGCTTGTAGACAAAGTTGGCAGGGAGGTCCTGTCCTTTGCAAAACTAGATATGAGCTACACCTACCTACAATTGCAACTGGATGAAAAGCCCCAGAAGTATGCTACAATTAACACCCAAAAGGGTTTATACCAATATACAAGACTGTCATTTGGGATAGCGTCAGCCTGCACCCTTTTCCAGCGGACCATGGAGAACATTTTTCAATGGCTACCCAGATTGCCATTTATCTGGGTGATGTATTAATGACAGGGATGACCTCTAAAGAGTGTTTGGAGAACTTGGATATAGTGTTTAAGTGTTTCTCCCAGGCAGGCGTACGCTGTAGAATGGAAAAAAGGTATGTTCTAGGCACCCCAACCAACCTACTTGGCTTACAGTTGACAAAATCAGGTTACACCCGTTGGAAGAGAAAGTGTGGGTGATCAAAGGAGCCCCAGCTCCCACGCCTGTACTGGGCCTTAGGTCTTTCCTTGGGTTAGTGAATTATTAATAAAATTCATACATAACCTGGCCTCCATCTTGGCACCTTTACACCTGCCACTGAAAAAGGATCAGCCTTGTAAATGGTCACATGACCAAGAAACAGCTTTTAAGGAAGTGAGAAAGCAGCTATCGTCATCTAAGGTGTTGGCCCTCTACGATCCAAGGAGAAAGGTAGTGCTGACATGCAATGTCTCCGCCGATGGCATCGGTGTTCAGTTAGTCCAATGAGAGGAACGTCCAAAAGTGTACGCTTCCCAGACTTCAGCTGATACCAAACACAAGTTTTCCCAGATAGAGAAGGAAGGTTTGGTGATCATCTCTGCTGTGAGGAAATTCCATCAGTATCTTTACGGAATGGAATTTGTCAGAGTAACAGATCACAAACCCCTGCTAGGATTACAGAAGGAAAACAGGGTGGCGCTGCCCAAAGCTTCCAGTAGAATTCAACAGTGGGCCCTTATTCTCAGTGCGTGCAAGTACAAGTTAGAGCACCCTCCAGGAAGCTAATTAGCTAATGTGGATGCCTTGAGCTGCCTCCCATTGGCAGATGCTACACTGGTGGTGCCTGACTTAGAAGACTCCCCTCTGGTTTTAAACTTCCTCAACACCCTTCCAGTCACCGCTGAAAACATCCAACTGCGGACACAAAATGATCCTGCCCAAGCAAAACTAAAACAGCTGGTGGTAGTGGGGGAAACACAAGGGTCATTGCAACGCAGATTGAAACCTTTCTGGTCCCGTCGAGACCTGGTACCATACAGGATGGCATATTACTGTGGGGAACGACGGCGATAGTCCTGAGTAAAGGTTACTGCTGGATACTGGCTGAACTCCTCCACAGTCATCCGGAGATTTCCAAGATGAAGATGCTAGCATGAAGATCTGCCTGGTGGCCAGGTTTGGATGCCAAAATAGCTACGTTTGTGGGGCAGTGCCCAGAGTACCAAGGGCAAAAATTTGCCACTAGTAGTTAAGGGAATGGCTGGGAAAACCTTGGACTCATTACATGTTTCTTATGCTTGTCTCTTCATGGTCTCAATGTTCCTGGTCATTGTGGATGCCCATTCAAAGTGGTTAGATGTGTATCAAGTTTGTTCGACAAACTCAGGGATGATGACTGAGAAGCTGTGAGCATCATCTGTGATACACAGACTCCCAGAAGTATTGGTCATGGACAATTCAACGTCATTTATCAACGGGGAATTCAAATATTTCCTAAAGTGAAGCGGCATTTGGGACATAGGGACAGCTCTATCCCATCCATCGTCCAATGGTCTAGTGGAAAGAATCGTCCAAACGTTGAAAGCAGAAGTAATGAAGTAACCTACAGGGTGATTTGATACAAAACTGCTCCAGATATAGGCCTGGTCTTTGACGTGTAGCTTTTCCTTTGGCTGTTAGCAATTAAGAGGGTACTGACCTGAGCTTGCAAAACTCAAAGGTTAGTGTCCACTGTTTAGGTATGTTTCTGCAAATTTGACAATGTTTGCTAGATAATCTTAAATATGAGTGCAAACATACAAAACATAGAAAAAAGCAGACCATACATCTCAATGAGTCTGCTCCGCTATGAAGATCATAGTTTATATGTTTGTGTTTCAAATTTCATATTTTCTTCTACGATCTCCTTGCCTAACAATAATCCATTCCCGAGATAGTAGGAACTGTAGACCCTGGAGAATCTGAGATAACAAGGTGTACAGCTGGATGAACACAGCAGGCCATGCAGCACCAGAGGACCAGGAAGGCTGATGTTTTGGGCCTCAATCCTTCTTTAGAAAATTTTCTGAAGGGTCTAGACCCGAAACGTCAGCCTTCCTGCTCCTCTGATGCTGCTTTGCCGGCTGTGTTCATCCAAATCTACACTTTGTATATCCAAGAATCCACTCCCCTCTGTTTTAAAATATCCACAATGTCCCCGCCTCCTGGGGAGTTTCAAAGTCAGACAGCCATCTGAACAAAAACATTTCTCTTCATCTCCATCCTGAAAGAATGGCCTCTCATTTTAAAGCAGTAGACTCTGGTTGAAGACTCACTCACAAGAGGAAATATAATTTCCATGTACACCTTGTCAAGACTATGCAGGATTTGATATACTGAAATGAATTCAACTCTTACGCTTCTGAACTCCAGTGAAAAGATGCTCAGTCTATCCAACAGATACCGTTCAATTCCTTTTGTAATAGACTACAGCTTTCTATTAGCATTCTTGATTACATGCTATACATTTATATTCATCTTTAGTACTCATGCACCAGAACAATTCAATCCTTCTGCAACGTGGAATTCTGCAGTCATTCTTCATTAAGCAATTATTCCTCGGACTTTGAAACTCCCCAGGAGGCGGGGACATTCACATTTTTCCACGTGTGCCAGATTCTCACCCACTCACTAAACTTTTCTATATTGTCTGCAACTCAATATGCCTCCTTTGCAATGTATTTTCCAATGTACATTCTTGTCAACTGTGAATTTAGCAACCATGCATTCACTGCCCTCATCTAAGGTCATTCATATAAATTGTAAAACTTTAAGGATCTAACTCAAACCCCTGCAGGACTCCGAGATTAAAAAGTGCAGAGCTTGATGAACACAGCTGGCCAAGCAGCATCTTCGGAGCACAAAAGCTGATGTTTCGGGCCTTGACTCTTCGTCAGAAAAGGGAGATGGGGAGAGGATTCTGAAATAAATAGGGAGGGAGGGGAAGGCGGATCGAAGATAGATAGAGAAGATAGGTGGAGAGAAGAATATAGGTGGGGAGATAGGGAGGGAATAGGTCAGTCCGGGGAGGTTAAGGGGGCAGGATGAGGTTAGTAGGGAGCAAACGGAGGTGCAGCTTGAGCTGGGAGGAGGGGATAGGTGAGAGGAAGAACAAGTTAGGGAGGTGGGGACGAGCTGGGCTGGTTTTGGGATGCAATGGCGGGGAGGGGAGATTTTGAAGCTTGTGAAATCCACATTGATACCATTGGGCTTCAGGGTTCCCAAGCGGAATAGGAGATGCTGTTCCTGCAACCTGCGGGTGGCATCATTGTGGCGCTGCAGGAGGCCCAGGATGGACATGTCATCTGAGGAATGGGAGGGGGAGTTGAAATGGTTCGCGACTGGGAGGTGCAGTTGTTTATTGCGAACTGAGCGTAGGTGTTCTGCAAAGCTGTCCACAAGCCTCCGCTTGGTTTCCCCAATGTAGAGGAAGCCACAATGGATACAGTGGATGCAGTATACCACATTGGCAGATATGCAGGTGAACATTTGCTTGATGTGCAAAGTCCTCTTGGGGCCTGGGATAGGGGTGAGGGAGGAGGTGTGGGGGCAAGTGTAGCACTTCCTGCGGTTGCAGGGGAAAGTGCCGGGTGTGGTGGGGTGGGAGGGGAGTGTGGAGCGGACAAGGGAGTCACGGAGAGAGTGGTCTCTCTGTAAGGCAGACAAGGGTAAGGATGGAAAAATGCCTTTTGTGGTGGGGTCAGATTGTAGAATGCGGAAGTGTTAGAGGATGAGGGCGTTCTTGACCACTGCAGGGGAGTAGTTGCGGTCCTTGTAGAGCGAGGGCATCTGGGCTGTATGGGAGTGAAATGCCTCATCCTGGGAGCAGATGCAGCGGAGGCGAAGGAATTGGGAATAGGGGATGGAATTTTTGCAGGAGTGTCGGTGGGAGGAGGTGAATTCTAGGTAGCTGTGGGAGTTGGTGGACTTGAAATGGACATCGGTTTCGAGTTGGTCACCTGCGATGGAGACAGAGAGGTCCAGGAAGGTGAGGGATGTGTTGGAGATGGCCCAGGTGAACTTGAGGTTGGGGTGGAAGGTGCTGGTGAAGTGAATGAACTGTTCGAGCTCCTCTTGGGGGCACACCACACCAGGCACCTTCCCCTGCAACCGCAGGAAGTGCTACACTTGCTCTCACGCCTCCTCCCTCACCCCCATTCCAGGCCCCAAGTTGACTTTCCACATCAAGCAGATGTTCACCTGCACATCTGCCAATGTGGTATACTGCATCAACTGTACCCATTGTGGCTTCCTCTACATTGGGGAAACCAAGCGGATGCTTGTGGACAGCTTTGCAGAACACCTACGCTTGGTCCGCAGCAAACAACTGCACCTCCCAGTTGCGAACTATTTTAACTCCCCCTCCTATTCCTTAGACGACATGTCCATCATGGGCCTCCTGCAGTGCCACAATGATGCCACCTGAAGGTTGCAGGAACAGCAACTCATATTCCACTTGGGAACCCTGCAGCCCAATGGTATCAATGTGGATTTCACAGGCTTCAAAATCTCCCCTCCCCCACTGCACCCCAAAACCAGCCCAGCTCGTCCCCGCCTGCCTAACCTGTTCTTCCTCTCACCCATCCCTTCCTCCCAACTCTAGCCGCACCTCCATTTCCTACCTACTAACCTCATCCCACCCCCCTTGAACTGTCCGTCCTCCCCAGACTGACCTATCCCCTCCCTGCATCCCCACTTATCCTCTCCTCTCCACCTATCTTCTCCTCTATCCATCTTCGGTCTGCCTCCTCCTCTCTCCCTGTTTATTTCAGAATCCTCTCCCCATCCTCCTTTTCCGATGAAGAGTCTAGGCCCGAAAACATCAGCTTTTGTGCTCCGAAGATGCTGCTTGGCCAGCTGAGTTCATCCAGCTCCACACTTTGTTATCATGGATTCTCCAGCATCTGCAATTCCCATTATCCCTGCAGGACTCCACTCATTGAATCCAATTTTAAAAAATGTATAGTTTCTGCTGTTCAACTGCTAATCTTTAAACTGTGCTAATATATTACACCCGACGCAGTAATCTTTTATTTTCCTCAAATAAATTGCTGCTTAATGAGTCAAAATACCTCTTTTCATGATGTAAAAATGTTATGACTCTACCTGGCACATTATCAAATGCCTTCTAGAAATGCAAGCATGCTACATCTGCAGGCTCCTCCTTATCCACATTACACATCACTCATTAAGGAGCTGTAATATATATGATTTCCCTTAAAAGGAAACCCATGAATATCATTCTCTATTACTTTTGATCACTCCCAGTGCCATGTGCAAGTGAATACAGAAATAGGATATGCAAATTAATACATGGCAAAAAAAGACATACAGGAAGAAGGGCCTTAAGTACCTGGGACACTATGGCTGGCTCTTGGGAAGATGGTATTTGTACAAGTTGAATGCTTTGCATCTAACCAGAGCTGGGACTGAGTTTAAATAGTATCAGAGATAATGGGAACTGCAGATGCTGGAGATTCCAAGATAATAAAATGTGAGGCTGGATGAACACAGCAGGCCAAGCAGCATCTCAGGAGCACAAAAGCTGACGTTTCGGGCCTAGACCCTTCATCAGAGAGGGGGATGGGGGGAGGGAACTGGAATAAATAGGGAGAGAGGGGGAGGCGGACCGAAGATAGGTGGAGAGGGTGTAGGTGGGGAGGTAGGGAGGGGATAGGTCAGTCCAGGGAAGACGGACAGGTCAAGGAGGTGGGATGAGGTTAGTAGGTAGATGGGGGTGCGGCTTGGGGTGGGAGGAAGGGATGGGTGAGAGGAAGAACCGGTTAGGGAGGCAGAGACAGGTTGGACTGGTTTTGGGATGCAGTGGGTGGGGGGGAAGAGCTGGGCTGGTTGTGTGGTGCAGTGGGGGGAGGGGACGAACTGGGCTGGTTTAGGGATGCAGTAGGGGAAGGGGAGATTTTGAAACTGGTGAAGTCCACATTGATACCATATGGCTGCAGGGTTCCCAGGCGGAATATGAGTTGCTGTTCCTGCAACCTTCGGGTGGCATCATTGTGGCAGTGCAGGAGGCCCATGACGGACATGTCATCAAGAGAATGGGAGGGGGAGTGGAAATGGTTTGCGACTGGGAGGTGCAGTTGTTTGTTGCGAACTGAGCGGAGGTGTTCTGCAAAGCGGTCCCCAAGCCTCCGCTTGGTTTCCCCAATGTAGAGGAAGCCGCACCGGGTACAGTGGATGCAGTATACCACATTGGCAGATGTGCAGGTGAACCTCTGCTTAATGTGGAATGTCATCTTGGGGCCTGGGATGGGGGTGAGGGAGGAGGTGTGGGGACAAGTGTAGCATTTCCTGCGGTTGCAGGGGAAGGTGCCGGGTGTGGTGGGGTTGGAGGGCAGTGTGGAGCGAACAAGGGAGTCACGGAGAGAGTGGTCTCTCCGGAAAGCAGACAGGGAAGGGGATGGAAAAATGTCTTGGGTGGTGGGGTCGGATTGTAAATGGCGGAAGTGTCGGAGGATAATGCGTTGTATCCGGAGGTTGGTAGGGTGGTGTGTGAGAACGAGGGGGATCCTCTTGGGGCGGTTGTGGCGGGGGCGGGGTGTGAGGGATGTGTCGCGGGAAATGCGGGAGACGCGGTCAAGGGCGTTCTCAATCACCGTGGGGGGAAAGTTGCGGTCCTTAAAGAACTTGGACATCTGGGATGTGCGGGAGTGGAATGTCTTATCGTGGGAGCAGATGCGGCGGAGGCGGAAGAATTGGGAATAGGGGATGGAATTTTTGCAGGAGGGTGGGTGGGAGGAGGTGTATTCTAGGTAGCTGTGGGAGTCGGTGGGCTTGAAATGGACATCAGTTACAAGCTGGTTGCCTGAGATGGAGACTGAGAGGTCCAGGAAGGTGAGGGATGTGCTGGAGATGGCCCAGGTGAACTGAAGGTTGGGGTGGAAGGTGTTGGTGAAGTGGATGAACTGTTCGAGCTCCTCTGGGGAGCAAGAGGCAGCGCCGATACAGTCATCAATGTACCGGAGGAAGAGGTGGGGTTTGGGGCCTGTGTAGGTGCGGAAGAGGGACTGTTCCACGTAACCTACAAAGAGGCAGGCATAGCTGGGGCCCATGCGGGTGCCCATGGCCACCCCCTTAGTCTGTAGGAAGTGGGAGGAGTCAAAAGAGAAGTTGTTGAGTGTGAGGACGAGTTCAGCTAGGCGGATGAGAGTGTCGGTGGAGGGGGCCTGGTCGGGCCTGCAGGACAGGAAGAAGCGGAGGGCCTTGAGGCCATCTCCATGCGGAATGCAGGTGTACAGGGACTGGACGTCCATGGTGAATATGAGGTGTTGGGGGCCAGGGAATTGGAAGTCCTGGAGGAGGTGGAGGGCGTGGGTGGTGTCACGGACATAGGTGGGGAGTTCCTGGACCAAAGGGGAGAAAATGGAGTCCAGATAGGTGGAGATGAGTTCGGTGGGGCAGGAGCAGGCTGAGACGATGGGTCGACCAGGGCAGGCAGGTTTGTGGATTTTGGGAAGGAGATAGAAACGGGCCGTGCGGGGTTGGGGAACAATGAGGTTGGAGGCTGTGGGTGGGAGGTCCCCTGAGGTGATGAGGTCATGAATGGTGTTGGAGATGATGGTTTGGTGCTCGGGTGTGGGGTCATGATCGAGGAGGCGGTAGGAGGTGGTGTCGGAGAGTTGGCGTCTGGCCTCGGCGATGTAGAGGTCAGTATGCCATACTACCACTGCGCCACCCTTGTCTGCGGGTTTGATGGTGAGGTTGGGGTTGGAGCGGAGGGCTGCCCGTTCTGCGGGGGAGAGGTTGGAGTGGGTGAGAGGGGTGGAGAGGTTGAGGCGGTTGATGTCTCGACGGCAGTTGGAGATGAAGAGGTCGAGGGAGGGTAGGAGGCCTGGGGGTGGTGTCCAGGAGGAGGACTTGTGTTGGAAGCGGGTGAAGGGGTCAGTGGAAGGAGGGTTGGGTTCCCGGTTGAAGAAGTCCAACCTGTCTCTGCCTCCCTAACCGGTTCTTCCTCTCACCCATCCCTTCCTCCCACCCCAAGCCGCACCCCCAGCTACCTACTAACCTCATCCCACCTCCTTGACCTGTCCGTCTTCCCTGGACTGACCTATCCCCTCCCTACCTCCCCACCTACACCCTCTCCACCTATCTTCGGTCCGCCTCCCCCTCTCTCCCTATTTATTCCAGTTCCCTCCCCCCATCCCCCTCTCTGATGAAGGGTCTAGGCCCGAAACGTCAGCTTTTGTGCTCCTGAGATGCTGCTTGGCCTGCTGTGTTCATCCAGCCTCACATTTTATTATCTGGGACTGAGTTTGTTGTTGCGCATTTTGTTCATGTTATCGGAGGACTATCTTGTCAGAAATGTTGGGACCCTGGAGAGAATATTACAAAAGAATATCAGAGTTCACAAGATACTTGAAGTAATTTGCACACAAAGAGATTTGATGTGAGAAAATGAACTTAATTACATGGTCAGTTTAGATCTAGAATGCACTCACTGCCTAAAAGAATAGTGGAGGCAGATTTAATGAAGCATTCAGAGGGCATGGGATGATCATTTAAATAGAAACATGGTTTCATAGATATGGGGAAAAGGCAGGAGAAAGCCATTCAGTCATGATGCTTATTTGGAAACCTGGTGCAGGCTGAAAAGCCTCCTTCAGCACCACAACTTTTCAGTAATACCTTGCAGGTTTTAAGGTCTGCAGCTATCCTCACTGATGATTGAGTTTAACATCCTCCTAATGGCAGATGTCAGTTTTACAGGCCTATAGTTCCTGTTTCTTTGGTTTCTTTCTTTCTTGAATACAGGATTATTTTTTGTCACTTCACATCGAATGAAACCTTTCCCGTTTTAAGGGAAATTTGGAAAATTAACACCAAGGCATCCAACTACCTCATTGTGTGGAGGTGCCAGCATGGACTGTGATGGACAAAGTCAGATTCACATGACACCAGGTTATAATCACCAGGTTTATTTGAAATCACAAGCTTTTCGAACGCTGCTCCTGTGTCAGTTGAAGTGTGACCTGACAAAAGAGCAGCACTCCAGAAGTTTGTGATTTCAAAAAAAGCCTGTTGGACTACGACCTGGTGTCATGTGAATTCGTTAGCAACATCTTTTAAGACCCCAGTATGAAATCCACCTGGATTCAAAAACCTGTCCGCCCACAGCTCAGTTTGCTGAGTACCACTTCCCTCGTGATTATAATTTTGTCATGTTTCAGTTTCCTTTCCATTTTCAGATTCACAGCTATAATTGGATTTTTTTAATCCTCTGTAGGGAAGCCTAAAGCAAAATATTTGCTTGTTGCATATGCTATTTCCTTATTAACTATAATTAATTTCCCACTCTCACTCTAGCAGACCAACATTCACTGCACTTGCCCTTTCCCTTTTAAATACCTGTTGAAATGCTTGCTATTTGATTTTACATTTCTAGCTGGCTTCTTCTCATTCCCTAACTGCCTCCTTCTGCTTAACCCTTTTGACTATCTCTGCTGTTCTTTACATTCAATCACTGGACCTGATGTTCATTTCAGTACAGTTATAGGCTTTTCCCTTCATTTTGACCTTTCCCTCACATTTTTAGTTAACCACAGAAAGTGGATATCCACCTGAGAATTTTCCTTATAGCAGCACTACTATTTTTGAGTATTCTGAAACAATGCCTTAAATGTCTGCTGTTGTGTTTCCTTTGATTATCCCTGTAGCCTAGTATGCCTGTTCACTTCAGCTACCTCAGCTTTCATGTCCATATAATTACCCGTGTTTGAATTTAAAAATATTGCTTTTGACTCAACCTTCTTCTTTTCAAAATGAACGTAAAATTCAATCATTTTGGTATTGCTGCTACTGAGGAGTGTGTTAGCTCTGATATCATTAATCGATCGTGTCACATTGTACAATACAAAGTCAAATATAATCTGCTCTCTGATTGGTTCAACAACATGCTGCTGCAAGATATTACCTCAAAAGCACTTCATAAGTTCCCCTTCTGGGTTATCATTAATTACATTTTTCCAGTTCAAATGAGGATTAGATTCACCCATGGTTTTAGGCGCCCTTTTCTCATAAGCATCCAATATTTCACCTTATATGTGTTGAAAGTGAGTACAGAGGTTATAGCCTTGGTTCCATTATGCAGCGTTGGATTAAACAGAGACTTAGTATAATTGTAATTGGAGTAACACATGTGATCCTGGATGTGAGTTTGCTCGCTGAGCTGGAAGGTTAGTTTTCAGACGTTTCGTCACCATTCTAGGTAACATCATTAGTGAGCCTCTGACGAAGCGCTGGTGTTATGTCCTGCTTCGTCGGAGGCTCACTGATGATGTTACCTAGAATGGTGACGAAACGTTTGAAAACAAACCTTCCAGCTCAGCGAGCAAACTCACATCCAGAACCTCAACCTGAGCTACAAATCTTCTCAAAACTCGCTAGTACATGTGATGTCTTGTGATGATGTGGTCACTTTTGAAAGGTTATTTTGTTCTTTTTTTTTAAAAGAGAGGCTGTAAAGGCAGCGGTGATGAGCTGGCCATGGGAGACGGCCTAAGTCAATAGTCAGAGGAGGCCTTTAGGATTATTTTTAAAACAGTTTTAACAGTGGAAGGGAGTGATCAGTTGTCACAGATCAAGCTTCCTAGTTTGATTAGCTGTAGCAGGCAGAAGCTGTTCAGGTCCCAGGCAAGTTGAAGCTTCAGTAGAATGATTCCTAGCTGCTACCTTCTCTGAAATCTCTCTTGATATTGTTTCCTTCTGGATTGGAGAAGTGCCTGTAAGAATCTATATCTTGAATTTACCTTTTTGCCAAGGGTGTGTTTATTGGATGCTACTATATTGGAACTGTTAATTAGTAATAGGTACTGTATCTATTATTCAGTGAAGTTTTCCTGTAGATAAGTTTTTCTAAATTCCTCTTTCTTTTGTTTGTATTATAAAAATAGTGTTTAAATAAATGGCATTTTATTGAGTGGTTTGACCAGCTGCATCATGTCTGGAACACACACTTCACATCTACCTTTAAAATAAGAAAAAGTTAGGGTTTAGGCTGAGTTCTTAAAATATTTTAAGGTAGTCTGGCCTGATCCATAACAATGTGTAGAAAGAATTGATTTTGTCTTGGGAGTTTACCTGGCTACTTCAAAAATGTTCTCAGCAATGATGATAGAACAATTACTGGAAATGAAAAACAACTAAGGTGCTACAGGAAGTGCATAAACATAGAAGAACCAAATATAGGAAAGGCAATTCAGCTTCATGATCCACCATTCAATACAATCATGGTTGAGCTCATATCGCCTCATCTCTATTTTCCTGTCTATTCTCCACAACATTTCAGCCATTACTAATTAAAAAGTCTACTTATCTCCTTCTAAAATTTACTCCATGTCACGGTATCCACCATGCACTGGGATAATGGTAATTTTGCCTCATCTCTGCCTTAAATCTACTACCCTTTATTGTAAAATTGTGATCTCTGATTATAGATTGCTCCACAAGAAGACAATTTCTCACCATGTCTACATTGTCAATTCCTTTAGCATCTTAGATCCTTCAGTTAGATTTCCTCTTGTGCTTCTAAACTCTAGTGAGTATAGGTCTAACTGCTCAACTCCTCTTCATTAGAAGAACCCTCATCTCTGGAAACAAACTAATAAATCTCCAGTGAATTGACTCTAATGCTACTACTTCTCTTCTTAAAGAAGAGTCCAACAGTAATGACAGGGCAATTAGAAAATCAAAACACATGATCATCATGGTTTTATGAAGGTGAAATTGTGTTTGGCTAATTTGTTAAAATTCTTTGAATATACAACAAGGAAAATAGACAGTAGGGATCATGTCAGTACAGTTTATGTCAATTTAAGCACATAGTAATACAATATGGAAACAAGTCCTTTGGCCCAAATTGGCCCATGCTGACTATGGTGCCAATTCAGCTAGCTCCAATTGTGTGCATTTGATCATATCCCTCTAAATCCTTCCCATCTATGCACCTATTCAAATGTTTTTTTTTAATGTTGCTATTGTACCTGTCTCAGCCACTTTCTCAGGCAGCTCATTCCATTTACGTACCACTCTGTGAAGAAGTTGTCCCTCAGGCCCTTCTTAAATCTTTCCCTTCTCACCTTAAACCTATGCTCTCTAGTTTTCAATTCCCTATCCCTGGGGAAAAAAAAACTATTTACATTCATCCTATCAATGCCCCTCATGATTTTATACGCCTCAATAAGGTCAGCACTCATTCTCCTACATTGCAAGGAATAAAGTCCTATCTTGGGCAACATCTCGCTATTACTCAGGCCTACCAGTCCTGGCAACATCCTCGTAAATCTTCTTTGCACATTTTCTAGTCTAACTATGTCTTTCCTATAACAGGGTGACCAAAGCAGTACACAATACTCCAAATGCGGCCTCACCACAACTTATACAGCTGTACAATAATGTCCCAACTCCTACATTCAGTGCCTCGACCAATGAAGGCCAGCATGTTAAATGCCTTCTTCACCACCCTGTCTACCTGTGATGCCACATTTAGTGAACTATGTACTTGTATTCCGAGGTCCCTCTGTTCCACGATACTGCTCAATACCTTACCATTTACTGTATAAAACCTGTCTTGGTTTGACTTTCCAAAATGCAACACCTCACATTTACGTGCATTGAATTGCATCTTTCAATGCTCAGTCTGCTTCTCCATCTGATCAAGATCCCTCTGTAATTTTTGATGACCTTCTTCACTATCAATGATACCTCCTAACTTTCTATTATCCCCATTTCCAGAAGGCATTTGATAAGATGCCATACTAAAGTTTCTTATATAACGTATGATCACATGGTGTTAGGGATGATTTACCAGCTTGGATAGACAACTGGATAACTAGCAGAAATCTGAGAATCAATAGGATCTTTTTCCAGGTGGCAGCTTATAATTACTGGATTATTTACTATCTATAATATATACAGATGACTTGGATGCAGGGTTAGGGCGTACTACAGCTAAATATGCTGATGCCACTAAAATAGGTAAAGTAAGTTGCAATGAAGAAATAAGAAATTTACAAATGGACCTGGATAGCTTAGTTGAATGGGCTAAAACTTGGCAGATTAAGTTTAATGTAGATTGTGTGAGGTTATCTATTCTGGTTGGGAGAATAAAAAGGCAGCTTCGTATCTAGAGGAGAGAAACTTCAGAGCATTTTGGTGCTGAGGGATCTGGGTCTGCTCATTCATGCAGAAATTTTTGAAAATTCAGAGAACTAATATGCAGATACAACAGGCAATTCAGAATACAACTGAAAGTTTTGACATTTATAACTACAGGATCGAGTATAAAAGGAGGCAAGTGTTTCTGCAAGTGTACAAGACATTAGGAACTCTGCACCCGGAGCATTGAGTCCACTAGTAAGTTATCCCTAACACCATGTAAAGTAGGGGAAATGCTTACAAGGTGCCATTTTGTTTGAAATAAATCTGATTAAAGTTCTCTACACCACTTGTAGATTATTAAGTATCAAAGAAAACTACCTGTATCAATTCAGTGCAGAACGAAGAACTGAGTAAAAATTCTACTGAATTTAATATGTTTCTTTTCTTCCATTGGAATGTATTTGGTTGTCATTTTGAACACAGTAGAGAATTGACCTTCAAGTCTTTCATTGCTGAACCTGATTCAGCCTTCAGCTGAGGGCGCATGAGGAGTTTTTCTATTAGAGACCATAAAAACAACAATCAAAAATGAGACCCTCAGCTGATTTTCACACATTCTGATTTGCTCATGTTGTGTTATAAATTACACTCTAACCTAACAATAACTAACTTGAATTGAACCTGAGACAGTACGAGTCACTATGGCTCAATACCACTGCATTTACACTCAGAGTTCCAATGCAATGTAATATGCCTATTTTATTGTGATAAATTCATCAGATGAGTTGTTTGATTGATTGTGGCATGAGAAAGACACAAAGCATTTAAACTGACATTCTATTTTAATTTGATCATAAAATCAAAAATGAATAATTTAGAATTTTAACATTCTGCTGTCATTTTATATTTCAGCCAACATTTGTATCATTCTGATGCTATTTCATGAGAGCAATATTCTCTTAAGTATTTATAGGAAAGGTTAATTCTAATTGCTTGAGAAAGAATTCATTCACCTTTTATAATACTTTATTGGCTAATATATTGTGTGATGTGATATTAGCAGGACAGGATGTTTGCCAATCTAATCCTGGTTAACACAGATTACTGATCTAAGTTGGAACAATGGTAAGGCACTATCATTGACATCAATATGACTGGGTCAGAATGTCAGACTGGGTCTCTACCCTTGACTATTAAACTGTGACCTCAGTTGAAAGGGAAAGGAGATGATAGAACAGATATTGATGAGTTTCCCTGTGCTCAGTTTTAAGCCTCCTACATGAAAATTCAACTTGACATCCAGCATTTGTTACAGTCTTCAGGATAACAGGAAATTGGGAGGAGAAACTAAATGCAATTTTAGTTATTCTAAAAAAGTGATTTTTGTTAATGCTGCTAAATGCTAAATCATATTTCATAATGCCCAAAGAAACAAATTTTACTGTTCATCTTTCAGAATTTGTCACATAGACATCATCGAAGCAAGACAAGAAAATGAGTAGGTAAAATATTAGCAGGTATTGGGTTTATGTTGTTTCAAAGATAATGGTGGCAATTATCCCAAAATATTGAAATGAATGAAAACACATTATACCCAAAAAAATGGAATTCCAAACAAAGGAGCAAAAGAATATGATATTTATCAAATTTGGTCAAGTCTGTGAGACAATGATCTTCTGCACTGATCTGTTCCAAGCAGCAGATTGTGTTCCAAACAATTCATACAATGTATGCCTAATGGCTGGTGATGTTAACTTATTGAAACATCATATATTTAGTTTTCTATGTGGAATTCCTGTTGCCCCCAAGTAGTCAAAGCCTTAATGTTTCGTATGTAATAAAATGATGATAACTGAAATATTTTATCTTGAGTGTGATATTTTAAAAAGACTCAGTTGTAAAACTCTGTCAGCTACATTAATACTGATTCCATTGTTTTTGACCAGGCTAAGTGCAAAATCAATCTAAATGATAATCAGTGATGAGCGTTAAGCCAGCAGATTTGTCGGTTAGGTATGACCCAAAATGCTGGAAACAGGCAATTCTGTTGGAATCCGTAACATTTAATGATTTGAACTTTAAAATCTCTCATGGATTGTAGAATTGTACCTAAATATTAACACAGGGTGCCATAATTAGCAATAATTTTAAATACAGAAAAATTTTCAGTCAACAAATAACCCAGAAGTCACAAATAAGCACTTTAAAAGCATTGTGTTAGCTAATTCTGAATAGCCTTAGATAATTTGTGAATTAGCATTGCATTGTAAAAGCTATGTGATTCTTGGCTATCAAATGCAATTCCACATATTGATAGTTTAACAACAAAATGGCATCCACCTGCTTCCTGCAAGAGCTATACCAAATGCAATCTTGGTGTTGTCATTAACATAGGCATTATGAGTGTGCATTGAAACATGCTGAGTAGAAAAAAAATGACACCAATCAGCCATTAATACAGATTTAACACCAGACCTGCTAATTTGGACCTACCGTCTCTAGTCAGCAGTCTCTGTAAAACACATACAATTCAACATTCAATAATATGAAAGATACCCCTCATCTTGCCCTATTTGAAGTGGATCATCCTCAGCTGTAGGTTATATGTTGATATGGCTTAACGTACATTCTCTCTTCTCATAACTTAACACCTAAAGTCCCGGTGACATCCTTGCAAACCTTCATTTTACTCACTCCAAGGCCAGTATACCCTTCTTAAGGGAGGATGATATATCTGCTACAGGTTTAACCAATTCACAATTTTGTATAACTGCAGGATACCTTATACATCCTTATACTTCAGTCTTTTAGATATAGAGGCCATTAATCCATACTAATGGCTGGTGATGTTAACTTATTGAAACATCATATATTTAGTTTTCTATGTGAGCATTAGGTAGAGCATTAAGTCAGAATATATCAGAAATGACAACCAGACTCCTTAGACTGTGTAGGATCATGATTGCACACAAACCTTCAACACGGTGTCAAACATAATCAAGGGCTAAAGACTCCCTACCAACAGTAAACAAGACTAATGAGATATGCAAAACTCAATGCAGCAAGAGCAATAAGCATCATTTTAGGCAAATGGGGAGGAAACTGACGACCAGGATACATGAACACCACCTGGCAGTAAAAACGACACGACCAATATTCACTTGTCTCAATACACACAAAGGCCAACAGTTCGACTGGGACAAAGTGACTATACTGGGTAGGGTAAACAACGGACATACAAGGGAATTTCTGGAGGCCTGGTTTCACTACATGGGGCTCCATTAACAATCACATAGAAATAGACCCCATATGCAGATCGCTGTTGAAAAACAGAACCAGATGTGCCAAGACCCACTGCACCAGATGATCATATAAATTTGGAATGAAGCAGAACACTAACGCTTTGTTTCGAGGTAGCACTGATGATGCTGCCTAGAATTGTAACGAAATGTCTGCACGCCTTGGAACAACCAGTACAGCGAGCAAATGAACAACTGCATTATTCTTTCTTGGAATATTCACGAAGTCTTCAGCGTAAAATATTGCATCTGGAGAAAAGTCTAAGCATTAAACTTAGAAGAGACTAATCAGCCGTGGCTTGCAAGTATTGGAAATTGTGCTTAATAAGAACAACCTGGTGCTTGTGTTAAAGTGACAAGTAATGATTTTATGCATGGTTAATGTTCAAAATAAATTTCCGCTGGACTCCTGCACAAAATTTGCTATTTTTTCTTCAAGGGAAAATATCAGGACAAAAGCTTGTTTCTTTCTTTCCCTTTAAACTGTTGAAATGAAGGTTTAAGGACACATATTAATCTTTTTTTTTCTTGACTGGCCAAGTCAGTTTGAGGTTTCTGCTGCAATTCTCACGCATTCCTAATTATGCATTCACTAACAGTTGAGCCACAGACATTTCCACGACAAGCAAACTGCTTGAATTAGAAAAAGAAAGACAAATGTATCCCCAAATGCATTAGCCTACAATGGCACTTAATTTACTCTTAGCATGCGTAAAATGAGAATCAGCTTTTCGCCCATTTTTACTACTCTCTCAGGAACCCAGCAATTTATTCACAACACATTCTCAAAGCCTAGACACAGTACAAGTAACACAACAAAGAAGTGTGCAGTCAAAAGAACCTCTGACAATAGTGCTGAATTACCCATTAATCCTTATAAATAATGCTCAGTGCATTAATAAAATATTAGTCTGCAATTTGGAGCAGAAATGAATAAAGTACATGGAGGAAGGTCTGTTTTACTCATGAACCCTCAGATCCCTCTGGGCCATGTGAGAGACTGCAGGAGTGCTTTCCATAGGTAAAAATGTTAAGCTGACAAAAATCATGAGGTCCAATAAGTGTGGGAGGCAAATGCGCTGGAGATCTTTACAACTTCCCACAGTTGAAGGGATGTGTCACAAGCAACGACATGATAATTACTTCCAATTTTGGTCATGCTACATGAGTACAGCTGCCAAGGACATTACATTATCATATACAGGTTGAAAGCCTATTTCATTAATTTAAGACAAACGTTTATTCAAAAATTTTGCAAGTGTTAGCTATGGTTGTCAGAATATTTGTTACAAAGCTATTGCTTGCTAAGTAGTATCTCTACCTGAAAGAGTAGAATGGAACAGAAAATGAGCATTCTTGAGAAATAATAGGCTGGTCAGAAATAACAGGCTATCTTCTGAAAAGTGACAAAGGATGTTCCTAATTCATCCCAAGAAAGCATTGATGCTATGGAGGTAATCATTTCAATTTGGCATCTTTAGTTAACAAGATACTTATGTTTATGCTCATTGTTACTTTACAGCCTCTGCAAATTTTCAACTTAAGTAATCTGGATCATAAAGAAAGAAGACACAATCATTATCATCAGCCGCTGCACCTAAATTGGTAAGGGTATTTTCAGATAAAACTGCTTGCAGCACTTTTTATTTCAGTGTAATATCACAGAACAGGACGTAATTTAAGGGATGAAGGACTAGGAGTTTTTTGAGAGGATAATGTCATCGCTGTGTGCTAATCATAATTAAATATTGTTTATGGAGCCAATAATTTTCTCTTTTATCAGGTTTAAATGGGGCATGCACGGAAGGCCAGCATCAGAAAATCAGAGACTACATGCTGGATTCATGAAATATACACAAACTAGGATTGGTTCCCAGTCATTGTATTGTGGTTAACATTTTATATCACCAAAGTTGTTGATTTGCCTGTGCCATTAATTAAACATTAAGTAGTCCTAACAATTCCGATCCAAGGATTTCAAACCTTCTTAATATCTGCAGCTGTTGCCCCTCAAAAAATAAATAGACTTTAATGTAGCATCTATGTTGCAGAGTCCACAAAGGCTTCACCCAGAGACAATATTGCTTGCTTTTTTTCTCTGATAGCTGTGAACTCTGCTAGCTTTTTCCTCATGATTTAGATAAAAACTACTAATGTGTGCAAGTCGTTATCAAAGTATGTGCATTTCTATTAATGGTTATTTAACAGACAGCTATCTTTATCTGCTCTGAATGGAAATAGAAGTAGAGTTTTATTTCTGCATATTTTCCATCAAAACTATTTCATAGAGAGCCTGGGATAGAATTTTCAACAGTTGTTGTAGTCCACCCCATGATGGCAAGGAAAAGCAACAATAAGATTACAGAGCAAGATGCTAGAATTGACCAATCTCTGAACCACTTTGCTGAATCTCCCTTGAATAAGGCTTTTAAACATAAAAAGGTCTGCAGGACATGGAATTACAGTGGCATTGTGAACAGAAAAACGCCGTAACATTTAGAATACATTTTCCCAGTGGTGAGCAAATAACAGCATATTCCTCGTCCATGAATACTGATTAACAGTTCACCAGTTAAAATGTGAATTGCTTCCCTACATCTTATTCAATCAAACTGTCCTAAAACTGCATTTAAACCAGGCACATTCAAATCAGAAGGACTTTTTTTTAAATTAGGGGATCCACATAATCTTTAAAGTGGAGAATCTAACATTCAAATGAATATGTTTAAAAAAGCAATGTAAAGTTTGAAAGCTAGGCTCTCGCAAATAAAATTAAATTGTGCTGAGGAGCATAGACTGCAACTTTCCTCACAACCACAAATACAGACACAGAAAGATATGGCATAAATTTCAAAAAAGAAATGAAACCGGCCAGACCATCTGACATTAATCAAGACACTGAAAATGAAAATGTCTCAAACATCGTTTTTTTTGTTTTACAGCCCTGTCAACTCTACAAAGTCCAGCTTACTAACATCAGGGGACTAGTACCAAGACCCGGACAGCTTTCTCACAGACCAGTTAAACAACAGACTGACATAATCATATCTTAAGACAATGTCCTAGACAACCCCATAACCATCTCTGTATATGTCCTGTCCCACCTGCAGGACAGACCCAGCAGAGGAAGCAACACAGTGGTATACAGTCAGGAGGGAGTTGACTTGGGAGTCCTTAACATTGACTCTGGACATCATGAAGTGTCATGGTGATGTCAAACGTGGACAAGGAGATCTTAACATAGAACCTATTAATGCAAGAAAAATACAGTCTGAAGATAGACATTCCATTCATTGTGACTTAATGGGAGCATATACTGTCCATGACTTAGACAAAGGACTGAAGATGGTGAGGGTGCAGGATGTGCTCTTCATGGGAAATTTGAAAGTCCATTTCCAAGAGTGGCTTGGCAGCACCACTGACTGAGCTGGTTAGGTCCTAAAATAAATGCTAGGTGAGAGAATCAACAATTGCGAAAAATATGTTTGACCCGATCCTGACCAATCTGCCTGTCGCAGATGCAACTGTCCATGACAATATTGTCAGAAGTTACCATTGCACAGTCCCTGTGGAGATGAACTCCAGAGAGTGATTCGATTCAGCTAGAAGTGGAAAAAGGGCTGGCTCCATCATTTGCATCCTGTCAACATCAGCTTCTCATAAGGAGTGCTCCCACAGATTCTCCCTCCCTCCCTCACCTCCATTGGTCATTCCATCCACACCAACACCAGCTCTATACTGGCCCACTCAGCCTCAACTTCCCACTGTACACTGAGGCCCCTGCACTTCCCTAATCTTGGAGATGGGTTTGAACATACCTTGGGATTTCTGAAGTTCCAATTTTGGTGCTGCTGGAACCAAAAATTTACTGGCTAATCAGATTGAGTGGCAGCTGTCTGAGATACAATTTCCTCTTCAGTGAGGGGCAAAGGATAGTATCCAGCTTATTGTACAAGATATGTGGAGTTGCCATGGGAAATTTGGGGTTACAGGTGCAGGGGGGGATCCTCTTTGGAGGTTCAGTGTGGACTCAATGGTCAAAATGGCCGGTTCCCACAATGTAGGTATTCTATGAATTAAAACTCCTTACAGCATTGTATCTCTGTTAGGGGATCCACGACCAGCAGTGATGTCTTCACCAATTACACTTCAGCTTGCGAGTCAGGAGACCCCACCAATCAAGAAACCCTGGCCCACATCTTAGCTCCTTATAATTCAGCAACCTGCTGATCCTCCAAATTGCACATAAAAATAATTTGATGGCTGACACTCAACTTTGACTCATGACAAATTGTTCTCACTCAATGCCTATCAAATATTATATGTGGAATCAGGGCTATTTGACAATGTAGTGATTGTAATGAGGTCAGCCAGGTCAGCTCACGTATTGTAAGTTCCCTGTGTGGGGCTCTTAAACCTGTCCAATCAAGGAGCACAGGCTGACAGATATAAGAAGGAGTGTTGGACATTCTGTTCACTCCTAGAGTTTGCTCTGAGGGAACTGGATCAGTGTCAAACACTCTCCCTGTGTAAATAAAGGGTGACTTGTTGATAGGATACCAGCCCCTGTGGAATTATTTCAGATTTGAACATGCCATTTTTGTTATTGCAACCAGTTGGTAATTGTTTATCAACCAGTTTTCACAGGAGGAAAAAGCTTTTCTTGTCATGGTCAGAAATTGGTTAATGCCATCCAACACTAAAGTTTGAGTAAAATAACTGACTGCATATTCAACCTAGTAAGTAGCACACTCACCCTCATTCAGTGCAAGAAATAGAACTCTCACCATATTGGAAAACAATAGGTATCCAAGCTCCGAGCAGAATTGCCATCAGGCTTAAATCATGTTCCTGGACCCCTTCCCAACCTTACAATAAATTTAACGGAGCTAGTTTAATTGATGGTCATTCAAGGGTCTACAAAAGGCCACTTTTTTTTACATACTTGCCTAAGGGATGAGGAAATTCTTCATAACAACACTAATAGCTTTTTCTGACTGTCATTCCATATCCTCCTAATGTTAGGGCAATACCCAACCCCCACAAGATATTCAGAAGATAGTCTAGTCCCTAACCTCTTATTTTAAAATAATAAAATGTGAGGCTGGATGAACACAGCAGGCCAAGCAGCATCTCAGGAGCACAAAAGCTGACGTTTCGGGCCTAGACCCTTCATCAGAGAGGGGGATGGGGAGAGGGAACTGGAATAAATAGGGAGAGAGGGGGGGGCGGACCGAAGATGGAGAGTAAAGAAGATAGGTGGAGAGAATATAGGTGGGGAGGTAGGGAGGGGATAGGTCAGTCCAGGGAAGACGGACAGGTCAAGGAGGTGGGATGAGGTTAGTAGGTAGATGGGGGTGCGGCTTGGGGTGGGAGGAAAGGATGGGTGAGAGGAAGAACCGGTTAGGGAGGCAGAGACAGGTTGGACTGGTTTTGGGATGCAGTGGGTGGGGGGGAAGAGCTGGGCTGGTTGTGTGGTGCAGTGGGGGTAGGGGACGAACTGGGCTGGTTTAGGGATGCAGTAGGGGAAGGGGAGATTTTGAAACTGGTGAAGTCCACATTGATACCATTAGGCTGCAGGGTTCCCAGGCGGAATATGAGTTGCTGTTCCTGCAACCTTCGGGTGGCATCATTGTGGCAGTGCAGGAGGCCCATGATGGACATGTCATCTAGAGAATGGGAGGGGGAGTGGAAATGGTTTGCGACTGGGAGGTGCAGTTGTTTGTTGCGAACTGAGCGGAGGTGTTCTGCAAAGCGGTCTCCAAGCCTCCGCTTGGTTTCCCCAATGTAGAGGAAGCCGCACCCGGTGCGGCTTCCTCTACATTGGGCCCGGTGCGGCTTCCTCTACATTGGGGAAACCAAGCGGAGGCTTGGAGACCGCTTTGCAGAACACCTCCGCTCAGTTCGCAACAAACAACTGCACCTCCCAGTCGCAAACCATTTCCACTCCCCCTCCCATTCTCTAGATGACATGTCCATCATGGGCCTCCTGCACTGCCACAATGATGCCACCCGAAGGTTGCAGGAACAGCAACTCATATTCCGCCTGGGAACCCTGCAGCCTAATGGTATCAATGTGGACTGCACCAGTTTCAAAATCTCCCCTTCCCCTACTGCATCCCTAAACCAGCCCAGTTTGTCCCCTCCCCCCACTGCACCACACAACCAGCCCAGCTCTTCCCCCCACCCACTGCATCCCAAAACCAGTCCAACCTGTCTCTGCCTCCCTAACCGGTTCTTCCTCTCACCCATCCCTTCCTCCCACCCCAAGCCGCACCCCCATCTACCTACTAACCTCATCCCACCTCCTTGACCTGTCCGTCTTCCCTGGACTGACCTATCCCCTCCCTACCTCCCCGCCTATACTCTCTCCACCTATCTTCTTTACTCTCCATCTTCGGTCCGCCTCCCCCTCTCTCCCTATTTATTCCAGTTCCCTCTCCCCATCCCCCTCTCTGATGAAGGGTCTAGGCCCGAAACGTCAGTTTTTGTGCTCCTGAGATGCTGCTTGGCCTGCTGTGTTCATCCAGCCTCACATTTTTTTTATCTTGGAATTCTCCAGCATCTGCAGTTCCCATTATCTCTTATTTTAAAGATTGCTGTAAGGTTTTGCATTCCAAGTGTAATTCAAATGACCCAACTATCAGAGTTAATGCAAAATATACTTTAGTCAACCCCTCTCATTTAAATACAACAAAAGGAAGATAGAATTGGAATAATAACTCTAATAGAAAGTTTAACAGAATAGATACAGTAACTGTTCCTAATTAACTGTTCAAATATAGTAACATTGCATAAACACATCTTTGGTAAATGACAAATTCAGAAAATAGATTGTCTCACATGTAACTCCAGTAGCAAGAAGAGAACCTCTAGCTTTTGGCTGTAAACAAAAGAGGGGGAAAATAACTTCCACTTCTTCATGGCTCCATCAGCAACTATTGAAAGCTAAACTCAAAATCCTGGTTCTGTGTGAGCCTGATGACATCCGTTCAGGCTGCTTCTATTGTTCTTACTTTTTGAACAGCCCCAAGGCCTCACAAGTTGTTTAGTCTAGTGGGCCTCTTAAATTGTGTGGAACCTCTGCCTTAAAACCTCTCATCAAGTAAAGAAAGCAAGACAAAATATGTCTCTAAAAGCCACAGTATCATCACACCTCACACTTAAAAAAGAGCAAAGATACAATGATAGCTTCATTTTGTAAAAACCTTTAGTCTTACTCTATTAGTACACAATATCTATACATTACATTGACTCTCAGCAGCAAACATTCACTACTACAGTCTATTTTAGGCAGTTTTCTTCCTGTCACCAAACACCTCCGTCTTTCTTCATCAAATTCGTGACAATGCATCAGCAATTATGTTCTGTCATCCTGCCACATGTATAATTTTCAAATTGAATGGCTGCAAGAGCATGCTGGATCTAAACAGTCTGAAAATTACATCATTAAATTTTTAACAAAACTTTAACAGGCTGTGATCAGTATATACAATGGTCGCAGGCAATATAAATGTTGAAATGTTGCAACGCCAACACCAAGCTCTAGATTTCCTTCTCGATTGTGGAATATTTCTGTCGATGCTTATATAATTTCCTTGAAAAATACCCAATAGGTCCTTCTATCTTCTCATTAACCTCTTGTAAGACTACTGCACTGATACCCACATCATTTGCATCGATAGTCATTTGAATGGCATAGCATAATTAGGTGTAGCTAACACAAGGACAGTGGTTAACACAACTTTCAGGCTGTGAAACATTTTCTTATAGTCATCTATCCACTAAAATTTTCTGCATTTGTTCAACAAGTCAGTCAGTGGAGCAAACACACTGCTAAAGTTTGGAACAAATTTCCAATTAAAAATCCGCTCAATCCCAGGAATCATAGTTCTGTCCTCTTAGTTGGTGACATGGGAAGCTTCCCAGTAACCTTTGTTTTCAAATTCCATGGGGACATCTGTCCGTGTCTAATAACATGGCCCATATAACTTGGATTTTAGCAAATGCACTCTTAGCCAGGTTTATCACCAAGCTCAAAAATAGTGGTTGCTGGAAAAGCTCAGCAGGTCTGGCAGCATCTGTGAAGAAAAATAATTGCAGTTAACATTTCAGGTCTGGTGGCCCTTCCTCAGAATTCAACCCGAAATGTTAACTGCTTTTTTTCTTCACAGACTTGCTGAACTTTTCCAGCAACATCTGCTTTTGTTCCTGATTTACAGCATCCGCAGTCCTTTTGGTTTTTAACTGACAGACAGTTACCTTTAGACTGGAGGAACCGGTATACACGTGTCATATGACTATATCAAACAACATTTTCAATGTTTTCTAATGAGGGAGAAAGAGAAATAAAATAAAAAAAACCCAGGTGTTTTCACTGCAATAAAGTAGGCCACATGAAGTTCACAGTGTCTATAGTTTATAAAAAGCACCGGGAAGACATATGTGGGAAAACAGGATAAGCCAGTGAGTTTTGTTGAAGTGGTACAGAAAAGCAGAGTGGTGGCTAAAAAGCTACCACAGAATGTAGAACCTAGTTAGGGGGTGGTTGGAAGGAAGTGCCAGATTTCTTCAAAGAATTTACTTGCAAGAGAAGATTAACTTTGATATGCTAGGAGGAGCAGGTAAAGAAATTAAAGTTTTAAGAGATACTTGAGCAAGTCAATCTTTGATGGTGAGAGATGTGAAGTATTCAAAAGGAGTATTGTCAGAAACGATAATATATGGAATTCTTGGTGAGGAGAGCAGTGTTGCATTACATAAAGTAAGTTTGGAGAGCCTGGTGAAAAGTAGAGAAATGATGGTAGGAATATTAGAAAAAACTCTCAGTTCCAGGAGCATAATTTGTCCTTGGTAATGGTACAGCTGGATCACAAGTGGAAGTGATGCCTACTGTGAAAAGAAGGTGGAAAATCAGGGAACTGAGATGCTCCAGAAAGTATATCCTGAGATTTTTCCCTGACCGGGCGATGACAAGGTCACAAAGCCACAGGCTATAGCAAGAGTAGAAATTAAAGAATAAAGTTAAGGAAATTGATGTTGATTTGTCAGAGATTATGCTTGATTGAATGGTTGAGAAAAAAATAAACAAGAGCAGGAAGAGAACAAAGTGAATATTTTTAGTTCAGCGAAATTAACTGAAATACAACAGAAAGATGAAAAACTAAAGTATCAAAAACTGTACACAGAAGAAGAATCTGACTGTATCCCAGAATGTTACTATCTTAAAGTCTTGATGAGGAAATGGAGACAATCCCATATTCAGGCGGATGTGAAATGGGCAGAAGTTCAAAGTTACATTACCAGTGGGTTACAGAAAGGAGGCATTGTAGGTAGCACATGAATTATCAGTTGGAGGTCTTTTGGGAATACGGAAAACACAAGCCAAAATATAAAAACATTTTTATTGGCTTGGACTGCGTAGTTGAATCCAGCTGTACCATAGTGGTTGAATTTTGCTGGATGTGTCATTCATGTCAGGTAATTGGAAAACCGCAGGCAGTAATAAAACCAGCGCACTTAATACCCATTCCCACATAGAAAGAACAATTACAAAGGTGTCAATCGATTGTGTAGGACCCTACCTAAAACAAAAATTGATTGTCAGTATTTGTTGACCATAAAGGAAAAGTCTACTATATTTCCAGAGGCCATTCTACTATGCAGTATCACAACTAAAAAGATTACAGAAGAGTTGCTCAAATTCTTTATTAGATATGGACTACCCACAGAGATACAATCAGATCAAAGGTCAAATTTACCATCATAATTATTCAAGGAAGTTATGAATAAGTTCAGAATAAAATAATTCAAATCTATTGCGTACCATCCAGAATTACAGGGAGTATTAGAACAGTGACATCAATCTTTAAAGGCCATGGTGAAGACTTTTAGTCAAGACTGTCCAGAGGATTGGGATAAAGACATTCCATTTGTGTTTTTGTAGTTAGGGCTGCACCAAATGAATCTACCAAGTTCAGTCCATTTGAATTAGTTTTTTGATGTGGCCTGAGAGGACAGTTAAAATTATCTGAACAGAAATTGGTAAATCAGAATTCAGAAAGTGCATACTCGGCCAGTATGTCAAATTTTATGGAAATAGATTGGGTAAGTTGGCTGACAGTGTTAGTGATAAAGTGTTACTATTACTTCAAGTGGTACGTGAACCTTTAAAAACAAGGTTTAGTGGGTCTTAACAAAATTGAATGGAGATTGAGTAAGGTGAATTATTTGATAAGAAACCTCCAAAGAAAGAAATATTACAGAGTGTGTCATGTGAATATGCTCAAAAGGCAATTTGGCAGGGAAGAAAAGCAAAAGGAGAATGTGTTACTGGTAACCACAGAGTGAAGAACCAAGTTGAGATGATTCTATATTGGCCATTCCAATAATTAAATTGGACAATGAGGAAGTTCTCATAAATTACTGACTTACCTTCCAGAGGAAAATCAAAATGACCTGAAAGAGTTTTTACAATCACACAGGGACATACGTGGGAAGTATTGATCGAATTACACATGATAAAAATATCGGAAATGCTATTCAATTAAGCAACATCCTTGTAGGCATAACCCTCTAAAGTTGACACAGGTTCAAAAAGAGATTGAACGCATATTCAAAGTGAGTTGCAGTGAGTGGAGCTCACTCACATAAGTGGTGCCAAAACCAGATGGTTCCCAAGGATGATGTGTGGACTATCGCAAAGTTGATGCAGTTACAAAACTGATTAATACCCTATTCCATGTTGAAAGACTGTATTGAGAAGTTTGGACAAGCAAATCATATTTCTAAGTTGGGCTTACTCAGAGGATATTGGCAGACAACTTTATCTACAAGAGCAAAGACAATTTTGGCTTTTGTGACACAATGGACTGTACCAGTTTGAAATCATGCAATTTGGTATGAAAAATGCACCAATCACATTTCAAAGACTAACAAGTAAGGTCATTTTGGGATTACCCAACTGTGTGGCATGCATCAACGATGTAGAAAATTTAGTTGCACATGAAAGGAACATTTGCAATATTTATTAAATTGTTTGATCAACTGAGGGAGGTAGGCTCGGTGATAAAAACCGAAAGAACTGTGGATGCCGTAAATCATGAACAAAACCAGAAGTTACTGAAGTGAAGAAAAGTTTCTACATCCTTCTTGTCAATGTTAGGCAATACTTGGATATATTTAAACAAATCCTCACCGGACCTTTGGCTGCGATGGGTTTGCTCGTTATCAATATCTTCACTAAGCCTACCGTCTATCTTTTCCTCTGACTTTTGAAGTCAATTTTCCTCTCTAATTGCCAACTTCGGAACTTCAAACTCTCTCCCTTTCTGCTTTTCCTCTGTTAAGGCCTTCTCTTCCTTTTCTCTTTTCTTTGCTTTCAATTGTAATTCAAACTGTTTTGTGTCCTTTTCTCTTTCTTTTTGTTCAGCCAGGGCAATTCTTTCCTTTTCTTTTCCCTTGGCATTGCCTCTAATTCAGGCTGCTTGATTTGCCTTTGACGTTTAGCCATTTTCAATGACTCCAATGGCATTCCTAGCTATTGTAAATGCTGTGTGTTTGCCAACATGAATTACATTTTCTCACAGGCACAGGCAACCCCAACTTTAACATTTTTGCCAATTCCAAAAATGATGCCTTGCTCACTTCTTGTAAAATTTCCAATGTGACCCCTTCTATCACCAGGAAACTCTTAGTGACTGAAACAGCCATTACTACACAAGACACACACTGTTTAAACCAATGAAATTCAACACTCAAAATAAAAAAAACTCACACTTATCACTCACTGACTTTGAATCCAATCATCCTTAACCCAACTTGGAATTAGAGATTTTGTTACAGACAAGAGCCCCCAGTTTGTTATGGACTAGTCCAAACACCCTCAAAATATTCAGAAGATAGTCTAGACTTTAATGTTTTCTTATTCTAAAGGTAAATGTAAGGTGTCGCATTCCAGATGCAATTTGTCTTGTCAAACTAACAGATTTGAAGCAAGTTCCTATTTACTCATCCATTATAGTTCAAATACAACAAAAGAAAATAGGAATTGGAATAACAACAATATTGGAAAACCTAACAGAACAATAGATACAGTAAATATCGCAAATTAACTATTACAGTACAGTAACATACATAAACACACCCTCGGCAAAAAGCAAATTCAGAAAATATATTGTCTCACATGCAATCCCATAAGCAGGAAGAAAATTGTGATCAGAGATAATGGGAACTGCAGATGCTGGAGAATCCGAGATAACAAAGTGTGGGGCTGGATGAACACAGCAGGCCAAGCAGCATCTCAGGAGCACAAAAGCTGATATTTCGGGCCTAGACCTTGTTTCTGGCTGTAACCAAGAGAGCAAACAAATAGCTTCCACTTCTTTAAAGCCTCAACAGCAACTGTTGAAAGCTAAATGAAAAGTCATGGCTCTGTATGAGCTTGACCAGACCCATTCAGGGTATTTTTTTTGTTCTAACATTTTTAAAAAGAAACCAGTCCTCACAAGTTGTTTACTCGAGTGACATCTGTGCTTTAAAACCTCTTTTTAAAAAAAGAAAGAGGGCAAAATACACCTCTTAAAGTCACAGTATTATCGGACTAAATACCTTTTCTCATTACTACCAATCTCCTTCCTTAACATGACTGGTCTGATCTTATTCTTTGCTCTTCCTCTGCAATACTTTTCAGCAACTTCCTAAGAGTCAGTTAAGGTAACATGCCAACTCAAAATTTAGATCAGCTTCACAAGTGAACTATCTAGACATACAACTGAACACAACAGTATGGATGGGTTGAAGTATGTTTATTTCAATACAGGTAATATTATAGGTAAGGCAGATGAGCTTAGGGCCTGGATCAGCACTTGGGACTGTGATGTAGCCATTACAGAGACCTGGTTGAGAGAGGGACAGGACTGGCTGCTCAACATTCCAGAATGTTGTTGTTTTAGATGAGATAGCAAAGAAGGTAAAAGACATAGAGGAATTGCATTACTAATCAAGGAGAATGTTACTTCTGCATTCAGGGAGGATATACTGGAGGGATCATTCACTGAGGCAATATGGACAGAACTCAAAAATAAGAAAGTTGCAATCACTCTCACAGAATTATACTATAGGCCTCGCAAAAGCGACCGAGAGATTGAGGAACAAATATGCAGACAGACTAAAAAGTTGCAACAAAAACAGAGCTGTCGTGGTGGGTGATTTTAACTTCCCCAGTGTACACCGGGACTGCCTTTGAGCAAGAGGCTTAGACAGGGCAGAATTTATTAAGTGCATCCAGAGTTTCTTGAAAGTGTATGAGGATAGTCCAACTAGAAGAGGGGCCGTACTGTACCTTGAACTGGCTATTTAGCCTGGCGAGGCTGACCTTTCAGTGGGAGAATGTTTTGGAAGCAGTGATCACAACTCCTTCAGTTTTAAGATAGCTCTGAATAAGGATAAGTCAGGACATTGCGGGAGGGGCAAATTGCATCAGTATTAGGTAGGAGCTAGGGAGTGTAAATTGGGAGGAGCTGTTATCTGGAAAGTCTACCTTTCACATGTGGGAATTGTTTAAAGACTTGATGCTGAGAGTTCAAGACTAGCGTATTCTAGGAAGGATAAGAATGGCAAAGTGAGGGACCCTTGGATAATGGGGGAGGTTGCAAATTTGGTCAGAAGGAAAAAAGAAACATAAGTAAGGTTAAGGAAGCTAAAATCAAACAGTCCCCCTGAGGAATGTAAGGAAAACAGGAAAGAACGCAAGCAGGGAATTCGAACAGCAAAAAATATCATGAAATGACCTTGGCAGCAGTGTGAAAGAGAATCACAAGGCATTCTATAAATACATTAAAAACAAGAGAATAACAAGGGAGAAAGTAGGACTGCACAAAGATAAAGGAAGGAAGTTGTGCTTCGAGGCAGAGAATGTGGGTGGGATTCTAAATGGGCACTTCGCATCAGTATTCACACAGGAAAAGGAAATGGAGGACAGTGAGATTTGTGTGGAGCATGCTAACATTCTAGAGCATTTTGAGATCGAGAAAGAAAGTGGTGTTGGGTTTCTTAAAGACTGTTAAGGCAAATAAGTTCCCATGGCCTGATGGTGTCTACCTCAGGCTATTGAGAGAGGCAAGAGAGGAAATTGCTGGGACCTTGACCAAAATCTTTGTACCTTCACTAGCTAATGGAGAGGTCCCAGAGGACTGGCAAGTAGTTAGTCTTGTTCTTCTGTTCAAGAAGGGAATTAGGGATAATCCAGCATACTACAAATCAGTGAATCTCACATCGGTGGTCGGGAAGCAATTGCAGATAATTCTTGGGGATAGGATGTACACACATTTGAAAAAGTATGGCCTCATTAGGGATAATCACCATGGCATTGTGCAAGGCAGGGTATGGCTTCCATGGTGTTTTGGTCATGTGAATTCAGTATTGGCTTGTCTATAGAAGACAGTGAGTATTGGTGGAAGGGTGTTTTTCGGGGTAGAGATCCGTGACTAGAAGTGTTCCTCAGGAATACAAACTGGAACCTCTGCTGTTTGTGATATATATAAGAGACGAAGATGAAAATGCATTTTGCAGAAGATACAAAGAACGCTGGAGTTGTATATGGTGTAGAAGGTTGTTAAAGGATACAGCGGGATAGCGATCAGTTGCCGATATGGACAGAGAAATGGCAGGTGGAGTTTAGTTTGGATAAGTGTGAGGTGCTGCACTTTTGGAGAAAATGTCATTTTTGGCAGAACATCGTGGGCGAAGGGGCCTTTTCCTTTGCTGTACAGTTCTATGTTCTACGTATGTATGTACAAGTCTGTGTCTATTATCTAGCACTTCTTCAAACACCTCTTGCAAATTTATATCTACCAAATACCCAACATGCAGTGGTATTGGGACAGACAATAAATGCTGGTCCAGCCAGTAACACCGATGTTCAATGAGTGAATAAAACAATATCAACTGCTTCGTAATTAAAACCACTTTCTTCTTGAAAACAATCAAATTAGTTAATAAGCCACCATCTTAGTTCATCTCAGTGTTGGTTGTTAATTAACTAATATTTTTCCAAAAGAAAATTAATTCTGTCCATGGTTATGGTCTGTTGAAATTTTCTTCACACTGGTCTAGGGCTGGCTTGCTGACAGGTACCTGGTTTATTTCTCTCCTTAACATTTTCATGATGTTAAACTGCTATATACACTGGAAAATTAAACAGAAAATTTGAAATGGAAACTGAAAATTTTGGAAATGCTCAGCTCTGTGGAGAGTGTAGAGAGTTTATGGGCAAGAACTTACTGGTCCTTATATAATAGACTACTTAGACCAGTGGACAGGCTGATAAGATGCTGGGGAACACTATCAGGACAGTTCCCCCATTGGGGAGTTCTACTGGCAGCAGGAAAGGTAGCAAGTAGTTTGGGGACGTGTGATTTTAGTCAATTCAAGACCCAATTAGGTACCACCTTATTGGGCTATTACAGTGAAGGTGCTCTCCTTCATGTGGACGGCCTTCCAGTAGCTTGCTGGAAGATCAGGAAAAAAAAATCCATCACAGTTGGGTTACTCCCAGGGCTTGCAGGAAAAGAAAATAATCTACTCCCAGTAAGAACATCTTCTTTACAATGTCATTAACGGCCATCTCCCCCAGTTGCAGTGCCAAACCTGTGGTGTTGCCAACAACTCTGATTGGACCTACAGAGACCCAGGTTGACATCAACAATAGGCCACTGCAGAAAATGTTGCCACCATAATGTGCTAGTCCATCCTTGATGACCCAAGAGTTAGGTACAATCCTGATATTGAATGTTACCCTTTTCTGTTAAAAAAGAACAACCAATATTTGTTGAGAATATCTCACTGTGTAATTGGAGTATTAGATAAGAGAGTTGTAATGATCTAAGTGGGAATCCATAATCCAACAGTACCAAATATACTTAACAGCCCTCCAATGAAGAAATGTAACAAGTAAGCTTTCAGTATTTGTTATCTATGCTTTAATATTGATCAAAATTGAGGAAAATTAGTCATAAATTTGCAAGTAGATTACAATTAGTATAAAGTGAATTACTCATGGAATAGTAGATAGCACAATAGAATACAATACAATAGCAAATCTATGTCACCTGAATTTATGAAAATATAGTGAGATGTGTATACATTGTGACAACTTGGTGCCATTTTAATTATATAAATGATAAAAAGAAATAATTGACACAACGTTTGGAAAAATTTCATCTTATGTTCCTTCCATAGCAATTTGCATTTCTGGAGTGGCTATAGGCCGCTGCTGCTAGAGCAAAGGTTTCCAGACTAGACCCACCACAGCACCATCACCACCAAAGCCGATGCTGAAGCCACTGCATTGCCACCATAGCAAGGAGGGACCCACCAAGTATGTGACGCTGAAGCCATTGCCACTTCAGTCTCTACCCAAAGCTGCCACACCACCACCATAGCCATGATGAACAAACTGGAAGCACTATACCACACTGCTATAATCATCATTGAAGTCACCACACCATCATCAGCAGGAATGGGCCAGGTCCACTGATGATGAAGCCTTTGTTAAAGCGACAGCCGCTATGGCCACAAGGATTGGACATGCAGATCCATCACACTTGCTGCTGCTGCAACGGGCCCTTAGAACAAACTTCCTCTACCGCAGCCACAGAAAGGAAGTAAAGGTGAACTTGGATGCAAAATAGAAATAAAGAAATGAAAACAAAAACAAAGAATAAAGGAGAATGTAGTTGGTTAGGTGAGCGGGAATGTATGGGCACAGTGCTTAAAAGTATCCTATCCTGTCGCTGCCAGCACCTTAACCAAAGTATACCTCGTTGAGTTTTTAAGTGATCTGCCCTGTTGTTATCATCGATATTGTAATCCACAAAGACATTCCAAGTTTTGATTTCCTAAAGTGGAATCGTGCATCTTTTCTTCAAGGTCTTGACTAATTTTCCAGAGGCGAGAAGTTTCATGTAAACAGGGTGCCATCAATGGAACCTTCTACTCTATGCACACTACTTTCTTCAACCTGACTAACTCTTGGCTCCAACTCATTGTTTGTAATGTGAATCTACCAAGACTGTCTTTATATTTATATGGTATGGCATTCAATCAGGCTGAAGTGAAATAAACAGTGGCAAAATCCAAATTGTGCTCACTGCGAACTTAGGGTCTCTAATTTGGCTTGCTAACTGTCTTCACTCTTCATCTCTAACCCTTCCTCATGTATTCTTTCTGTAACATGGCATCTATATTTTAATTTCCTTCCTGTTGGTATGCCATCACATTAAAGTTTATTAGGTTTCATACACCTGTATTTAAAGTTTAATTGATACTTTTTATCTGAGTGTTAACTCCTAAGTTATTTTCAAACATTTTCACATATAATTGCAAATTCTCCAGACATGTCAAAGTGATTATAAACAATTTTTGCTGTTCTGGAATCTGGGTCAAATATCAGAGTTCAGGTTATGATTTTCTTAAAAAAAAACAAGGGTAAGCTGCAGACATGACCTATTGTTGCAAAGTTGGTATTTTCTTCACTAACTTTTTTAAAAAAATCATAATTCAAACTCCTTTATCGGAGGTGTGCAAAAAGCTTCTTTCAGCAAGAGGCAGTGGACAGTAAAGGCAAAAGATCTGCTGAGATCTGGATGCTCAAATGGATGCTCCAAAGGAAATATTATAGATAACTCCAATTCCAGTCAGTCAAAAGAATAAACCTTCTTGTTTGAAAGCAGTGAGAGGGATAAGGATAAATTCAAAGACATAACAAAAAGTCGCAATGTGATTATAAAAAAATGCTTTAAATCATAAATTCTGAGAATGAAACAGATAAGCCAATTTTATATTCTGTCAATTTCCTTCTTATTTGTCTTTTTGTTCTAAATTATTAGTACAGGAAACTATCAACTTGCAGCAGGTGATCGACCTTAGACAAATCTGATACTTTCAGTATTTTCCTACAATTATGAATCCATTTGGAGGTTTTTGACTGTTGTGTACATTTGCATTGTTGTAGGTGGCAGGAAGCTTGCTGTACCAGTGTTCGCTGAGCATTTTTGCACCTGGAAACTTGGACTCAGTGGGGGCAGTTTATATTTTGGAATATTTGTTGCAACTCAGTAACAGACATTAGGATATTGTTTGTTACGTGATGAAAATGCCTTGCCTGGAGAGAATGAATTACTTTGGTTTTTATTTTGTTGCAACAAAAGGAGATAAGGCAGGAAGTCGATATTTGTTGTTTTAGGAAGATAATATTTTACCAAATGGGGAAGAAATGAATAACAAAAATAAATTGAAAATCAAAGAAATGGACAAATGCAAAACCAAGACAGTAGATACAAAGAAAATCAAAGTCAAACAATGAGGCAAAAAGAAACCAGGTCTGACGAGATATGTTGTGACAGATTGTAAAAATGATCAAGAGAAGCATTCAGTGTAAATAAATAGAGATTTGTCACAAGCAAACTAAAGGAGGTATTGGCCCTTTTTTCACATGCTTATTTTTTTCTCTGCTAAAGTAAATCCAGTTCATCAAAGACTGATAAATATTACTCACGTAACTCTTGCGTTTAGATAAATGTGTGATAAAAATAGCTGTTCTGAAATTATCTTTGAGACATTTATGTTTTCATAAATTGACATTTAGTAAAAGATGTGATCCCTACCTACAAAGCATTAGGTAAAGGGATTTCATTACTAGTGCAGCTTGCAGGTGTATCTAAATGTTTTATCAATGAATGTTGATACTCACATTCTCCAAAGAAGATCCCTTGAGAGACATTACTGATTGCATGGGGCTTTTATCCATCCGCTGCTTTAAACAGAGAGGTCACCATTTAAAGTCAGGAAAAGGAAGATGATATATTATTTTTGATCAGTCAGAGATCTGTATTTATCCTCAAGGATATGAAACAGAGAGACGGAGAGATAGTCAAGGACTTCTGGGAAATGATAACATTCTTACTGTTCAATTATGCAAATCAAGACCTGTCTAATCGATCTAGAAATTCTTTTGTTCACTTAGCATGGAGAAAGTTTAGCATACGTAATTTAGAACACAACCTCTAATACTTTCTGTTCCCTTGGTTATATTTTCAAAAATGATTAGTGTTTCTGGTTTTGCCACTCATTATTTAACCTTGATTAACATTTCAAAAAGTACAGTGTTATTTCTACTGCTATTTATAGGCCTGGAAATGCTACATCATTTTGATTAACAAAATATTTGGGGTGTTTTTCCAAAATCAACGAGTAGTGGTGCAAGCAGCCTCTGAAAAGAATTGTGCAAATGATTATTTTGTTAAGGTAGTTTTGTAATTTTCATAAATAGGATAGATTCCAGTTGTTTAGGTCGTAATATAGCAAATGAAAATGTTTGTTATATAATCTTGTATGTCTTTGCTGTTCTTCAGTGGTGATGTATTTATTTCAAAGATATGGCTAGTTGAATATTACTTTGTTAAAGGATTTGATATGTCAAAAAAAATCAGTGGTTTCAGATCAACATTGACAGGGAGCAGATAGATCAAAACAAAAGACTATTTAATGGAGGTGAAAGTGATCTTGGATAGGCTCAAGAAATAACTGATCGTGAATTTGCAATCTGCTTCATTGGATTAACCGGGGGTGACACTTCACTGTTGTTCATTCTACATTTCTGCAAAGTTAATTTTCACCATCGCTGACTCTTTTGAACATCCTGATTGTCACACTGAATAAAGCTACATCTCAATCTTCCTCAATCAATTAGGATTGAGTTGGTGCAGTTCCCTGCTCAGGTCATTGGTCCCAGTAACTTTATTATTCTTACTTCCTGTCCGAATAGGTAACGAGAACTACATTAAAATTGTTGATGAATTATTGGAGAATATTAAAGGATTCTACTAAATGTAACTAGACAGTAATTTTTTTTATGATTGATGATTTCCTTTTGAAAAATCTTGTCACATAGCGTAAACCTTTAGCAGGTATAGTTATCAACAAGTGATCACCAACTCAGATTTGACACCTTGAAAATTGTGGGCTGTTTTTTCACTGGTTCAGAAAGACATTTAATATTGTTCTATGCTTATTATTACTTTAGAAATGAGTCATCACTTTAAACAATAATTGCAGTTCACAATCAACCTGCAAAATTGTGTGACCAAGTGGCAATATGCATCCTACCACAGGAAAAAAACTCACCCACACTCCTCTTAAGATGCACATGTGCATAGCCACACAACACTCTTAAAGGACCATGTGATGCAACAAGCAGAAAGAAATGGTGACTTTTACTGCTGACAAGAGATAAATATGTGTTAGTAGCATTACCCATCATTTTTTAATAGAATTATTTCATTCTACCTGTTATTTATAATTATGTTCCCTTATCATTCTTTAATTAATTCATTAATTATATTCCTATTAAGAACATATATCATTTGTTAAAAGTGAACATGCAGGTGCAATAGGCAGTCAAGAATACAAGTGGTACGCTGGCCATGACACTGAGACGATTCGAGTACAGGAGCAGAGATGCCTTGCTACAATTGTACAGGGCCATGGTGAGACCATGCCTGAAATATTGCTTGCTTTTTTGATCTCCTTATCTAAGAAAAGATATTCTGGCTCCTGGGACAGTATGACAAAAGTTTTACCAGCCTGATTTCTGGAATGGCAGGACTGAACTGTGAAGTAAGAATGGATCGATTAGGATGATTTTCACTGGATTTTAGAAGAGTAAAGCGGTGGGGCGGGGGGGGGGTGGTGGGAATCTCATGAAAGCCTATAAAATCCCAACAGCTCTTAACAAGGTTGCTCCTGATGGCCAGGGAGCCCAGAACCAAATTCCGTCTGCTGCATGCAATGTAGTTTGGACAGTGAGTCAGTCATCTTCTCACCCACCCAAACTCACCACCATAATGATGGGTTGGATGGAGCTCTGAAATTTGCAAACTGCCCAATATGGAGCAAAGAAAGGAAGTAAACAATAGCATTACCTTGCCCACACCATAAACTTTTTGACGTAGAGAGGAAGACAGGAATGGGTGTTCTTTTTCAAAGTGTTTGCATCAATGGGAAGAAGAAAGAGTACTATTTTTGGGAGTGGCAATAGTGTTCTTTGCCCACTCATGATGGTACTAAGTAAATAGTATCACCTTTCTTCCTATCTGCCTGTAATACAAGACCCACCTACCCCCACCTTTGGAGTATCAAAGAAAGTCCTAACTAAAGCACCCCTGAAATATCTTGCTCTGAATTCTATTTGGCCTCTTGTCTGAAGTCCTAGTTGCACCCATTACCAAGCTCAGCTGCTGCCAAGACTCCCAATCTGATTGACTGACAGATCAAGAAGGTGGGACTTCTTCCTGGTGAAGGGCGAAATTCTCAGTCACCTCCTGTTTAATCTACCTGCAGTGCATTGTGGATGTGGGGTGGACATTCCATCATGTTCATTTTGTAAGTTTCTGCCCCATCCCATTATTGTTAAAAGCTCATATGGTAAATCTGTATGGTACAATTGTAGCACAAGTGCTTTCACCATTGCTCTGCATATATTAACCTATCCTTTTCCAATGGGACTCCATGCTTAAGAGAGCAGAACATAGACAAAATGCTACAACACCTTTCTGCCAATTTTCTATCTATTTTGCTTATTTATGACAGTGGATAATATTGGTAACTTCAGTGTCTTTTACTCATACTCAATACCATCCACCAAGATGGCTGAGAAACACTGTCCTTAACAACTGTCCTTTATGTAGTGTAGGTACATGTGCAATGTTATTAAGGAAGTTGTTTCAGTATTTTTACCTACCCACAGTGAGGGAATGATCCATACATTTCTAAGTAAGGAATGTGAATGACTTGGGGGGGGGGCAAACCTTTTGATGTTAGTGTTCCTATCCACTTGCTACATTTGTCATTCTGGATATTAGAGGTCGCACGTTTACAAAAGCGGTCATTAAAATCTTTACTGAGTTTCTGCCTCGAATATTGTATAGAGAACACATACTATACCATTGAGCATTGGTAGTGGTAAAGGTGAATGTTGAAAGGGTTGGATGCAGTGCCAATCAAACAGACTGCTTTGCCCTTAGTGGTACTGAGCTTCTTGAGTATAGTTCGAGATACACTCATTCAGACAAGTCAAATGTTTTACATCACAATCCTGACATATGACACGTAGTTAGTGGACAGGTTTTGGGGTAACAGAAGGTGAGTTACTCAGCACAGAAGTCCCAATAGCCGACATGTTCATGGAGTAACAATTTTTTTATGGACGTTCCAGTTCAGATTTCAGTCAAAGGTAACACAATGGCAATGCTGTTCAATTTTGAGGGGAAATGGCTAGGTTCTCTGTCATTATAGATAGACATTGCCTGGTAATCACACAGCATGAATGTTACTTGCCACTTCTCTCAACATTGGCGAGGTCTTCTTGCACTCTTACCTGGAGTGCTTCAGTATCTGAATAATCTGCATTCATGGGTGAACAACCTCACTTTTGGCCTTAAGACAATGGAAAAGTCAAGGTTATGTATTTGAATGCATGTTGTATATGAAGTAAATGAGCTTGTAACGCAGATTGAAATTGGCAGGTATGATGTGTTGGGCGTCACAGAGATGCAGCTGCAAGGGGGTCAGGACTGGAAGCTAAACATTGAAGGATATACATCCTACCAAAAGGACAGGCAGATGGGCAGAGGGGCTGGTTTTGCCTAATTAGTAAGAAATGAAAGTAAATGAACGAGTAAGAAACAATGTATGGTCAGATGATGTTGGATCTTTGTAGGTAGAACTGAAGAATCGCAAAAGTGCCAAAACCACAACAGGAGTTATGTATAGGCCTCCAAACAGCAGTCAGGATGTTTGGCACAAAATACACCAGGAGATAGAAAAGGCATGTAAGAAAGGCAAGGTCTCAGTGATTACATGGGATTTCAATATGCAGACGGGCTGGGAAAATCAGTTTGATCATGGATGTCAAGAAAAGGAATTTGTGGAATGTCTACGAGTTGGCTTTTTGGAGCAGCTTGTGGTGACCCCACAAGGAACAGGCAAAACTTGATTTAATGTTGCACAATGAGACAGACTTGACAAGTCTACTTAAAGTGAAGGAACCCTTCGGAGGCAGTTATCATATTATGATTGAATTTACTCTACAATTTGAGAGGGAGAAGGTGGACTCAGATGTAATGGTATTACAGTTGAATAATGGAAACTACAGAGGCATGACGGAGGTCCTGACCAGAACTGGCTTGGAGAGGAGCTTAGCAGGAAAGGCGGTGGGACAACAATGGCAGGAGTTTCTGGGAGTCATTGGGGAGACACAGTAACAATTCATCCCTTGGGAAAAGAAATATACTAAAGGGAGGACAAGGCAACCATGTCTGACAGGGGAAGTCAGGAATAGCATAAAAGCAAAAGAGAAAGCACATAATGTGATGAGAGATAGTAGGAACTGCAGATGCTAGAGAATCTGAGATTACAAGGTGTGCAGCTGGATGAACACAGCAGGCCAAGCAGCAACAGAGGAGCAGGAAAGTTAATGTTTCGGGCCTAGACCTTTCTTCAGAAAATTTCTGAAGAGGGGACTATGCCCAAAACATCAGCTTTCCTGCTCCTCTGATGCTGCTTGACCTGCTGTCTTCATCCAGCCCTACACCTTGTTATAACATATAATATGGTGCAGGGCAGTGGGAAACAAGGGGATTGGGAAGCCTACAAATATAAACAGAGGACAAGTAAAAAAGAAATAAAAAGAGTGAGAAGACTAATATGGGGGTAAGCTAGCCAGAAATATGAGAAAATTACACAAGTTTGTTTATCTATGTAAAGGGTAGAAAAGAGGCAAAAGTGGACATTGGATCACTGGAAAATGATGCTGGAGAAGTAGTAATAGGGAACAAAGAAATGGCAGAGGAACTGAATAAGTACTTTGCATCAGTCCTCATGGTAGAAGACACCAGCAATATCCTTAAAAATTCAAGACTGTCGGGAGGGGGCGCTGGTTGGTGTACACAGGTGAGTATGATGGAATTTCAAGGAGAAGGTATTTAAAAAACTGAAAAGTCTGAAGGTGCATAAATATCCTGGATCATGTGGACCTTAGAATTCTGAAGGAGATAGCTAAAGAGATAGTGGAGGCATTTGTGGTGATCTTTCAGGCACCATTCAAGTCAGGGAGAGTACCAGAAAACTGGGAAATTGCTAACGTAACCCGCCTGTTTAAAAAGGGAGTAAGGTAAAAGACAGTAAATTACAGGCCAATTAGCCTAATCTCTGTAATTGGTAAGATTTTGGAGTCCATTGTGAAGGATAAGATACCTGGATACTTGGAAGCACACAGTGAAATACGGCAAAGTCAAGATAATAAAATGTGAGGCTGGATGAACACAGCAGGCCAAGCAACATCTCAGGAGAATCATCTGCAGTTCCCATTATCTCTGATACGGCAAAGTCAACATGGTTTCATCAAGGGGAGGCCATGTCTGACAAACCTGTTAGAATTCTTTGAGGAGGTAATGGCCAGATTAGATAAAGGAGAGCCAATGGATGTTATCCACTTGGACTGCAAGAAGACCTTTGACAAGGTGCTACACAGGAGGCCGCTGAGTAAGACAAGGGCCATTGGTGTTTGAGGCAAGATCCTGACATGGATAGAAGATTGGTTGTCTGGCAGAGAGTGGGGTTAAAGGTTTTTTTCTCAGGATAATTGCCAGTGACAAGTGTGTTCCACAAAAGTCAGTTTTGGGACCACAACTTTTCATTTTGTATGTTAATGATTTTGATGAAGGAACTGAGGGCATTCTGGCTAAGTTTGCAGATGATACAAAGATAGATGGAGGGACAGGTAGTATTGAGGAGGTGGGGAGGCTGCAGAAGGATTTGGACAGGTTAGGAGAGTTGTCAAAGAAGTGGCAGATGGAATACAACATGGGCAAGTGTGAGGTTAAGCACTTTGCTAGGAAGGATAGAAGCAAAAACTATTTTCTAAATGGGAGAAAATTTGGAAATCTGAAGTGCAAAAGGACTTAGGAGTCCCAGTACTGCATCCTCTTAAGGTTAATTTGCAGGTTGAGTCAGTGGTCAGGAAGGCAATTACAATTTGGCACTTGTTTCGAGACGGCTGGAACGCAAAGGCAGGGATGTACTTCTGAGGCTTCATAAAACTCTGGTCAGACCATATTTAGAATATTGTGAGCAATTTTGGGCCCCATATCTCAGGAAGGATGGAATAGGTCCAGAGGAGATTCACAAGAATAATCCCAGGAATGAAAGGTTTAATGTATGAGGAGCATATGAAAATGCTGGGTCTACACTCAATAGAGTTTAGAAGGATGACGGAAGATCTAATTGTACCTGCAGAATACTGAAAGGCTTGGACAGAGTGGATGTTGTGAAGATGTTTCCCTTAGCAGAGAGACTAGGACCCAAGGTCACAGCCTTTGAGTAAGCAGAAGACCCTCTAAAGTGCAGATGAGGAGCAAGAGAGTGGTGAGTCAATGGAATCCACTGCCACAGAAGGCTGTGGAAATCAGGCCATTGAGTTTGTTTAAGACAGAGATAGATAAGTTCTTGATGGTCAGGGGATTAAAGGTCACGGGGAGAAGGTGGCAGAATGGGATTGCAAAACTTACCAGCCATGATTGAATGGTGGATCAGACTCAATGGGCCAAATGGCCTAATTTTTGCTCCTCTGTCCTATGGTCTTATGGTACAGCATACATTCTCTGAACTGTTTCCATTACTCTTTTGTCCTTTTGTCAATAAGGAGGCTAATAGTTTACACAAGCTTCAACATTGTCCTGAAAATTAAAGCATAACCTCCCTATCTTTGTATTAAATTCTCGCAATAATTTAGGAAGGTCAATTATCTTTTATATTTGCTGTACTTGAATACTACAAACCCTTTGTTGATGCGTGCACCAAGATATCCAGATTCTGTGCATAACTCCAGACAGGATGACAGACCTCTGCAGTCTCTCATCATGTAGATGATATGTTTCTTTTTTATTCTTTCTGCCAAAATAGAATGTTACACATTCTCCCATTTCATGCTGTATTTACCAGATCTCTGCCCTACTCATGTAACTGATCTATGTCACGACAACATCCCTATTTCCTCTTCACAGTTTATTTTCCAACCTATTTGCCAACAAGAAGAAGACCCATTTTCTGTCAGCCATTCGGTTGCAGGGGAAGGTGCCGGGTGTAGTGGGATTGGAGGGGAGTGTGGAGCGGACAAGAGAGTCGCGGACAGCTACCCAGAATACACCTCCTCCCACCCACCATCCTGCAAAAATTCCATCCCCTATTCCCAATTCCTCCACCTCCGCCGCATCTGCTCCCAGGATGAGGCATTCCACTCCCGCACATCCCAGATGTCCATGTTCTTCAAGGGCCGCAACCTTCCCCCCGCAGTGGTCGAGAACACCCTTGACCGCGTCTCCCGCATTTCCCGCAACTCATCCCTCACACCCCCCCCTGCCACAACCGCCCCCAGAGGATCCCCCTCGTTCTGACATACCACCCCACCAACCTCCGGATACAACGTATCATCCTCCATCACTTCCGCCATCTACAATGCGACCCCACCACCCAAGACATTTTTCCATGCCCACCCTTGTCTGCCTTCTGGAGAGACCACTCTCTCCGCGACTCCCTTGTCCACTCCACACTCCCCTCCAACCCCACCACACCCGGCACCTTCCCCTGCAACCGCAGGAAGTGCTACACTTGCCCCCACACCTCCTCCCTCACCCCTATCCCAGGCCCCAAGATGACCTTCCATATTAAGCAGATGTTCACCTGCACATCTGCCAATGTGGCATATTGTATCCATTGTACCCGGTGTGGCTTCCTCGACATTGGGGAGACCAAACGGAGGCTTGGGGACCGCTTTGCAGAACACCTCCGCTCGGTTTGCAACAAACAACTGCACCTCCCAGTCACGAACCATTTCAACTCCCCCTCCCATTCTTTAAATGACATGTCCATCATGGGCCATCCTGCAGTGACACAATGATGCCACCCGAAGGTTGCAGGAACAGCAACTCATATTCCGCTTCAGAACCGTAAAGTCCAATGGTATTAATGTGGACTTCACCAGCTTCAAAATCTCCCCTTCCCCCACCGCATCCCAAAACCAGCTCAGTTCTTCCCCTTCCCCCACTGCATCCCAAAACCAGCCCAACCTGTCTCCGCTTCCCTAACCTATTCTTCCTCTCACCCATCCCTTCCTCCCACCTCAAGCCGCACCTCCATTTCCTACCTACTACCTCATCCCACCTCCTTGACCTGTCCGTCTTCCCTGGGCTGACCTGTCCCCTCCCTACCTCCCCACCTATACTCACCCCTCCACCTACCTTCTTTTCTCTCCATCTTCGGTCCGCCTCCCCCTCTCTCCCTATTTATTCCAGAACCCTCTCCCCATCCCCCTCTCTGATGAAGGGTCTAGGCCCGAAACGTCAGCTTTTGTGCTCCTGAGATGCTGCTTGGGCTGCTGTGTTCATCCAGCTCCACACCTTGTTAACTATCTTACTAGCTACTTCTATCAGGATCTTGGAACTTGTTAGTGTGTATGTCCAACAATTTTACTTTGTCCCACTTCCCGCATTATTGTAATTTTATTAAGCTCCTCCCTCTTTCCCATTTCTTTACATATATCTATTTTCAGGCCTCAGTTAGCTCAGTTGGCTGGCTTACAATGCAAAGTAACATCAATGGATACCGTTCCTGTATCAGCTGAAGTTACAATGAAGCCCTCTTCTTCTCAATCTTTCCATGTACATGAGGTATGGTGACGTCCAGGATAAAAATGAGAGTGCACCCCTATGGTCTGCTCGATCTATGATATCTTTACCTTTGGAGATTTATTTTGGGATGTAACTTGTATCCTCTACAAAACATAACATTAAAGCCCTTCTCTTTAAAAGTCTATTTACCACCTCTTTAAATATTTTCAGTGATCTTGCCTCCACACTGTCTTTACACCATATGGCATCTTGTTAAATTGCTATGAAAATCAAAGCATAGAACATCAATGGGCTCCGCTTCAAACACAGACAGGGCCAATCTGACCATAAAAGTTAACATCTGGTCGCTTATTACGCCAGACCTTCAGGGGCATCTAATTTGCCATATGAAATACCAAGTAAATAATGTCAAAATTTCATTTAGACTTATTTTCTATTGATATTGAATATGGAGACACCAAAGATATTCTTCACCTAGGCACCAAAGCCTGAGGGCCAGCCCTGACCACAGCACATGTTACTCCTTTGAAGAGTTGCAATAAATTGCCTACCATGATTTTCCTTTCAAAAATCTTCCCTGACTTGTCCTGATGACCTTGAGTTTTCTAAGTTCACATTTATGACTTCCTTAAAGTTCAATTCCAACACCTCCACTAACTGGCCTAGAGCTTACAGTTTTCTGCAACCCTCCATTCTTGCATGGAAGGGTTATATGCGCTACTTTCCATTCTGAGAATATTTTCAGAACTAAATGTATTTGGAAAATAAAGTACATTACATCTATTATCTCAATAATCATTCTTTTAAGAGACTAGATTGAAGTTCATCAGAAGCCAGACTTTAACACCTCCTGTGTGATTATATTTCTGCTTTATAATTGTACTTAGCTTCTATCTTCCATCAACCTCCTGATTTACACTTATTATTGGGATTTTTTGTGTCTTCTTTCATCAGGGCAGAAAGAAAATATTTCTTCAATACAATTGCTATTTCTTTATTATCTACAATATACTCTCAATTTCTCAGTCTACTGGACCAACACTCATTTTATTTTAATTTAAAAATTAACTGCAGATGCTGAAGATTTGAAATGAAAAAACAAATTGCTGGAGACACTCAGCAGGTCTGGCAACATTTCTGGAGAGAAAGCAGAGTTAACAGCTCTAGGCTGGTGACTCTTCTTCAGAACTGATAGTAGATAGGAAAAGATGATATTTATGCTGACAACAGGGGATGGGGGCAAAAGGAGGGAGTGAATTGGTGGAGACAGAGGCCAGAGAGAGAGGAGAGAGGGGTGAGGTGGAGAGAAAGAGAGAGAGAGATAGAGACAGCAAAAGTCAGACAAAATAATGTTTGATTGTTAAATGTAGAAGAAGAAAAAGCTGACAATGGACAATGAGTAGGTAAAAATGAGTTGATTGTGCTGAAAGTATCTGATGTTATGATATGGATGAAGCTACAATGCAAAATAACGACCTGGATCAAAGCAGATTTAACTCTCAAGTAAAGTAAGGTGAGACTGCTTGGAGGAGAAATTTTCATGCCATTTTATTTGATGGCTCACAACTGAACAACATGAACCTAGATTCATGAAAGACCTTCTAAGTGTTGCTGCAAACTGTAAGTTTTTTTTTAGACAGATAGCACTGTTATAGTGTAAATGCAGTCTTGAAAAATTGGTACCACTGTCACAAGTTGGCATAGTATCACACTTCAGGGTGCAGCTAGCAGCTATGTATCTCTGGACAGTGCCTGTCGAAAGGGTGGATTAATGTTATCATTTGGCTGCAAAATGTCTCGATCAACCATACTAGATAAACCAGTCCTCTCTTATAGGCTTTCCACTACGTCTATTTTCTGGATGATATCTAATTTTTATTCTTTACTTCTGGTATAATTTACAAGCACTTATTCTTAAAAACTGCCATTATCGTTATTATAAAACACCTGCATAATTGCACTTCACAAATAATTTGTTGTGCAAAACTCTTCTAAATGCTTCAGCAAGATAAGCTATTATATAAAGGTAAACCTACTATTTCAATTGAGGAAGTAGTACCTTCGTATGTGCAATTTAAAATTTGGTGCACTTGCGATCATATTCTGACATATTTGCCTGAATGTGTTGAATCATTTTGAAGACGATATTCACTTAAATACCATAGAATCTGAAATATGGACATGACATGTTCCAAGTGTCACAAGCTTGTGAAGAAATGGGTGACTCTTGATCTAAACATTCTCCAACATTTTTTTTCCCTTATTATGTATAAGTCTGTTGTGGAATAATGATAGACGTTGAGTGCTATTATTCATTAGCAATTCATCATAGTTACAGCCTTCATTTAGCAGGATAGTAACATGCAAATTAAATAGGCTTTGTCTTTTTGCACAGCAATAGAGGCAAATGTGTTACTGCTTCCTAGATTACAACAATGCCTACACTTTCAAACATTTCAATGTTTGTAAATCACTTTGAAAAATCATTATCATGAGAGGCTTTATGTAATTTTAGCTCTTTCTGCATTCCTATCAGGGAAATATATCAACACAATTTCCATTGATGCGAACATACTGTTCAAAACATCAAGGGCTAATTCTTTTGTAGTTCTATCACTCATCCATAAACTAGTTGTGGTTGAAAATCCAGGATACTTCAAAAAATGCCAGAACACCATGTTGTCATGCTGATCTTTTGGTTCATTTGTTATATTTAGTTCAATTTTGTGCAATATAGAGTTATAGAGTCAAAGAAATGTACAGCTTGGAAACTGACCCTTTGGCCCAACTTATTAATGTCAATCAAACATCCTAAATTAACCCAATCCCATTTACCAGTATTTGGCCCATATCCCTATAAACCTTTCCTATTCAGTTACCAATCCAGGTGCCTTTTAAATGGTGTAATTGTATTAGTATCCACTACCCTCACTGGCAGTTCATTCTATACATACACCACCATCTGCATGAAAAATATTATCCCTGAGATCCCTCTTAAGTCTTTCCCCTCTCATCTTAAAGCTATGTTCTCCAGTTCTAGACTTCCCTACCCTGGGGAAAACGACCTTGACCATTCACCCCATCCATTACCCTCATAATTTTATTAACCTCTTAAGGTCACCCTTCAGCCTCTGAAGTTCCAGGGAGAAAGTCCCCAGCTTATACAGCCTGTACTTATAGTCAAACCCTGCCACCGTGACAACATCCTTGTAAATCTTTTCTGAACCCTTTCAAGCTTAACAACATCTTTCTTATAGTAAGGAGAGCAGAATTGAACAAAACACCTCATAAGTGGCCTGACCAATGTCCTCAATATATTAAATGAAGTTTTGGTTTTCACAAATTATGATTGACAAGATTCAGCTTTGCATTATCTCACAAACAGATGTGCCACATATTCTGAATGGTGATAATTTTGGGACATAATAGCTGAAATCCACAAATGGACATCCCTTCCCTGTGTCCAACCATATTCTCTCAATATTATTGCTGACAATGGGTCCCGTTCAATCTTACCAACTTCATCAAAACTCCCTAACTTTTTTCTCCATCTTACTTAGTCCTTTACTATCCAATCAGCTTAAATATATCCTTCTCCATAACAATCACATTATGAAAGTGGGCACTCAATGAACTGACAGTGACCTTTCATGCATGTTGTGTGTCCTCTTAAGACAAGTGAACAATAATTAGTCCAAAATTGGAAAAAGAACAACTGCTTGTAAAGTTCTCCATCACCTCTTGTTGACATGTGGTACACTTCTTTGTATTGGTCCCTTTATCAGTATCCTGCCGATCCTCTAAACCCCATAGGCTCACTGCATGCTGAGATTGCTGTTGACACCAAGTCCTTCCATCTAATACATTTATACACATGTGTCTAGCAAATATTTCCCATGTATGTGGTGTTCTATTGTTAAAAGCTCACACTGACAAGTGTGCTTGACTATTTGCCCTTCTTGTGCAGCTATATCGATGCTTAGAAGTCCATTGAGAGGGAACCTTTGGAGCTCATTGGAACAACAGAGGCCTTTAGAGACCATGGGCACAGCAGGAGCTTGGATCTATCATCATTCCAAATAAAGTTACTTTGATTTACTAAATATCAGTCCTTATATAAGTTTTTGTTAACCATTAATTTGTATTTTTACTCTAGTGCTCCATCACGAGCTGCTTAACCTGATTTTGATAACTTGCAGTTTAAAACAGTAGAAAGGAGGATTAGTGGCAGTATTCAATTCCAATCACAAGCAATGGTTTCTACCACTATATATGACATGGTGGTTTACCACAGGGCGACAATTGCATAGGTACCTCAAGGTGACAACAGTGAAAAGGATCCATTCAATACAGGAGGGAAACATTTTCAGAAGAAAAGACCCACAAAAAATTTCAGAGTTGTGAATACTGTCCAGCCCATCACGAAAACTAGCTTTCCTTTCATTGATCCTGTCTACATTTCCCGCTGCCTCGGTAAAGCTGCCAACATAATCAAAGACCCATCCGACCCCAGTTATACTCTCTTCCATTGAGCAGATGATGCAAAAGTTTAAAAACATTTGAGAAGATTGAAGAACAGTTTCTTTCCTGCTGTTAGAATGGACCTGTCATATATTGGGATTTCTCATTCTCTGAACCTTCTCTGTAGATATAACATTATATTTTGCATTCAGTTCTATTACCATGTGGTACTCATGTAAGGTATGATTTGTCTGTTTAGCATGCAATACAATACGTTTCACTGTATCTTGGCACATGTGACAATAATAAATCAAATCAAATATCACCGTAAGGACCTTGCAATTATCAAGACGAAACAGACAGTCAGCCAGCTGCTGCAAATTCACAAATGAACAAATAGTCATCATTACATATGGAAATAGCAGCAAGACAAAACAGCACACCAGAGAAGCACAAACCTTCACCTAGGAGCAGCGAAAAAATAGATGCAGAAAAATACAACGTAACCTCAGAAGAAAGTAAAAGCTGGTTGCACTGGGAAGGCTCACATTCTTACATTAGAGGGACATGTTGGGGCAGTTCTGAACTCCAGGAGTAAAATTCACAATCCGTGTGGGCAAAGGAGATAAATCTTAAAATAATTGCACAGAGATTAAGTTGTAAAAGGTTGAAGTGAAAAGGATTATGATCCTAATCAAAGAAAGGCACTAAAGCAAGAACATTAAAATAGTACTTAATGCAAGATCACAAGCTTCCAAATCATTAAACAATTATTTTTGGAAGAATTATTCAATATTTAAGGAAAATAGAACAAACAACATTTGGATCCTACAGATTTAAAATAGCTTTAAAGTAATACATGAGAATAAATAATCAATTTAAGAGGAAGTGAAAGGAGAAATAATGTTGCCATCAAGATTTAGTGTTAGTTACTGTTAAAGAGAACAAAGAACTGGGCAATCTGCATGAAAGTTTTTCAGATTATGTTTCAAAATTAAATACCAGCTCTCAAACTGCATATGTAAATGTATCAGTTTATTCATTAAGTCCAGCAACAGATGATGATGTCATAAGGTACCAAATCAAGAGAGTGAAATTTTAAAAAACTTCCAATCAATGTGTCAAGAACAAGTAGAACTTTGTAATTAAATGGCCGGGGTCCTTTTTAAAGGAGGATTTTAAAAGTACTCAATCATTTTTAAAATGAGTCAGAACTTTACTTTTAGACTTCTCAATGATGTAATAAGCAAAAGCTGTGAACTCATGTCCATCACTTCAGAAGAATGAAGACTAATGATGGCGCACTGTGGTAAATAATTTCTTTCGACATTCTATCATACAATGAACCTTCTTGTTGCCAAAGGGCAGTGCTTCTTCTGTAAATACTCTATAGCATGTATCCTTGATCACTGAGCTATACATAAACCCAAGATAATGCAAGACCAGGGGGATTGGTAGCAAGTAACTCAGACAACCTGCCCCTAAGATGCTGCTTGGCCTGCTGTGTTCATCCAGCTTCACACTTTGTTATCTTCACCAGCAGCTTATTGGTTGAGGTGGAAAATCCACAAAGTGACTGTAACGTTTATCTGGAAAATATTAAATGTACCTTCCATGTACAGATAGATTCCACTTCAGCACATCGTTCTCAGGGCACTTGATCTTCTTCCTTTTCTGATATATTGTTAAACACATCCACCAGTGCTCTTGCCCTTATCTTGTCAGATTGAAAGCCTCTAAAACTTTTAAAGGAGATCCAGCCGCAGAAGTACATTCTGGAAAATATTTGACAAAGAGAACTGAGACACCTGATGTCCAGCAATTCAGTATTCATTTATATTGCACAATCATAATTTAAATATGCATCTGTTAAAGCTCTATGTTGCCTCTGTTTCCTTGTCCAATTTCCTGAAGAACAAAACAAAACTGTCAGGGTATATATTTTATCCACAAGCTGATTAGTGCATGTGCATTTAGAGGAACATGAGCCACGTGCAGGGTTGAATTGATTTTGATAGTAGAATGCAATTATAAAAGGTTCCGCACTACTGAAACTCAGTGTGCATATTGTCACAATCATGTACCCAACAAAGGTGAGAATCTTCATGAAAACCAACATGCACTAAACATGCATCGATTTCTCCTCAGAATTCCTAATTCCTGCCCCTGCATGAGCTATGATAGTCACTTCCCCCCGCTCCCGCACCACCCCACAATCTACAGCCCACTGCCCATCACCTCCAGTTGTTTTTAATAAACTGCCAGGGTCATTATTACATCAAGGCGCCACCATAATTCTGTGTCTTGCACAACAACATAAAGCAGAGAGGCTTAACGATTGTAGATGAAGCAAGAAATAAGCCTTCCCTGCCGTTCCTTCTGCCCATCATAGATCATTGAATACAGAACAACACAGCACAGGAACAGGCCCTTCAGCCCCCTCTCTGTGCTGACTATAGCCCATTCTAAAATGGTCCCATTTGCCTGCATATAGTCCACATCTCTTTATTCTCTGCCAGGTCAGGTGCCTGTCTAAATGCCTCTTAAACATTGCTGTTGTCTCTGCTTCCACCAGCTCCCATGTCAGTGCATTACATAAAAACTCAAACATTTCGTTTTAACATTTCCCTCTCAACTTAAACCCATGCCCCCGAGTGTTTGACTTTTCTACCTGGGGAAAAAAGAGTCTGACTATCCACCCTAGCCAAGACTCTCATAATTTTATGTAATTCTATTTGATTGCCCCCTCGCTCTCCAATGCTCCAGCAAAAACGATCTAAGTTTGTCTGACTTCTCCTTGTAGCTAATACGCTTCAATTCAGCTAATTTCCTGGTAAACCCATTTTGCACTTTCTCCATATTGCATAGTGACCACAACTGCGAACAATAGTCTAAATATGATCTAACTAAAGCCTTATACAGTTGTGACATGACTTGCTAAGGTTTATACTTAACAACAGAGGTCTCAACTCTGATCTTTGTGGAAGACCACTCGTCACAGGCTTCCAGTTAGAAAAACACCCCTCCGCAATAATCCTCTGTTTTCTATGAACCCTAAGGCAATTTTATACTCAACTTACTAACTCACTTTAAATCCCATGTGACTTAATCTTCTTGACCAGCTGACCATGAGGGGCCTTGTCAATGTTTTAGGGAAGATCATGTAGTCCACACTTTCTGCCCTACCATCATCAATCATCTTTGTCACTTCCTCAAAAAAACTCAAACAAAAATGTGAGGGAAGACCTTCCCATAAAGCCATTCTGACTATACCTAATAACTCCATTCTTCTCCAAATGTGACTAAATTCTGACCCTCTCCAATAATTTCTTTCCACTTATATAAGGCTTACTGGCCTATAATTTCCCTAATTATCCCTGTTGCTCTTCTTAAACAAAGGAACAACATTGGTTCTCCTCTAATTGGCTAAAGAGGATGCAAACATCTCTGTTAAGGCCTCAGCAATATCCTCCTTATCATCCTTCAGATTCCATTAGACCCTGGGACATATGTACCCTAATGCTTTTTTCAAGAAACCGAACGCCTCCTCCTTTGCAATATTGACGCACACTAGAATATGAATATACCTGTCTCTAATCTTACCATCATCCATGTCCCTCTCCTTTGTGAATACTGATGCAAAGCACTCATTAAAGACGTTACCCACTTCCTCTGACTCCATGCGTAAATATTCCCTCCTTTGCCCTTGAGTGGGCTTACCTTTCACCGAGCTACCCTCTTGCTTCTCCTTATTTCTACTGTCTAAGAATATTTCACGGGCTCTTTTATCCCTCTTAATTATTTTTCAAGTTCTTTTCTGCTCCCTTAATATCCATCAAAGACTATGTCTGGTTTCAGTTTCTTAAACCTTATAATGTTTCCTTTTCCTTTTTAGCATTACAGGGTCATTGAAACGTATGGCATGGAAACAGATGCTTTGGCCTAACTGATCCATGCTGATCAAATATCCTAAACTAATCTAGTTCCATTTGCTAGCATTTGGCGCATATTGCTCTAAACTCCTCCTTCTTCATATACCCTTCCAGATGTCTGTCAAATATTGTAATTTTAAGCGCCTCCACCGTTTCCTCTGGCTGCTCATTCCACACATGTGCCATCCTTTGAGTGAAAATGTTGCCCCATTTTGGCAAAACTTTCGATAATTCTTGTCATCCAGGGCTCCGGAATTTTGTCTTCGTTATCTTTCATCTCATAGGAACATGCTGGCCCTGAACTCTGATCATTTGTCCTTGAGAAGACTACCAGATGCCAGATGTTGATTTATCCTCAAACAGCCACCCTCTATCTGATTTCTCCAGTGCTTGCCTAATATTGATAGGACAATTTAGCACTTTGACATGAGGTTCAATCTGATCCCTATCCATTAATACCTGAAAACTGACAGAATTATCACTACATTCTATTTTTTTGATTTTCCAGTCTGTGTATGTGTTTGCAGAGGATGGGTAAATAAGTCCATTACAGTTTGAACCAATAGAGCTGTATGTCAAAGATTCATAGTTTTTTAATTGTATTTAGAATCCATTTATTTGCAATAAGTAGCAATCCTTGTCAGAGCAGAAATCTGGTCCGCACTTTCTGTCAAACTAAATCTAAAGCATGGATAAACTGGGGAATGGTGCATGCTTTTTAAACATCATTAACATTTGCAATGACTCTGGGAAAAGTGTAGCTTGATTTCAAGCATGCTAGCCGATGAAGTATGATAAAATACCTGGACTGTGATGTTAGAAATAATCAAAGTTTCTACAACCCTGCAGCCTAATGGTATCAATGCGGGCTTCACAAGCTTCAAAATCTCCCCTCCCCCTAACACATCCCAAAACCAGCACAGCTCATCCCCGCCTCTCTAACCTGTCCTTCCACCTATACCCTCCTCCACCTCAAGCCCCACCCCTATCTCCTATCTACTAACCTCATCTCCCCCCTTGGCCTGTCTGTCCTCCCTGGACTGACCTATCTCCTTCCTACCTCACCACCTAAACTCACCTTTACTGGCTCCATCCTCGCCTCTTTGACCAAGCTGTCTCATCTCTACCTATATTTTCGGTTATCCATCTTCTGTCCGCCTCCCGCTTTCTCTCTATTTATTTCAGAACCTCCTACCCCTCCCCCACTTCTGAAGAAGGGCCTAGGCCTGAAACGTCAGCCTTCCTGCTCCTCTGATGCTGCTTGGCCTGTTGTGTTCATCTAGCTCTACACCTTGTTATCTCAGATTCCCCAGCATCTGCAGTTCCTGCTGTCTCTAAAACAATCTTTGATTGTTTGCTTTGGTTAGATTTTTTCTAGATTCCCTACACTGTGGAAACAGGCCCTTCGGCCCAACAAGTCCACACTACCCCTTGGACCATCCCACGCAGACCCTTCCTCCTACAACTCACACATCCCTGATCACTATGGACAATTTAGCATGGCCAATCCACTTAACCTGCACATCTTTGGACTGTGGGAGGAAACCAGAGCACCCAGAGGAAACCCATGCAGATACTGGGAGAACGTGCAAACTCTGCACAGACAGTTACCCGAGGCTGGAATCGAACCTGGGTCCCTGGTGATGTGAGGCTGCAGTGCTAACCACTGAGCCACCGTGCCACTCTTACACCTTCTTTCTTTTTTAACTGACCCAAAATTGAAGTGACTACACTATCTAGTCTACATATGCCTTACCAATTTCTCAATGCAATTAATGTGGGAGCCCCATCAAATCTGTCCATATATGGCCAGATGTATTGCAACATTAAAAAAATGATGCCAACTGATACTAATTCTACCACAATACTTCTGAGCATGAGGAACACTACATTTTCCCAGAAACAAGAAATTTTTTGAGACGTTGACATCTTAGAGAAGCACTGACTCTGTTGCAATGATAAAAGGTAAATCAAGATAAACTGTTTTGATATTATCTGATTTGATTTAATAATGTCACATGCACCTAAGTGCAGTAAAAAGTTCTGTTTTACATGCTGTACAGGCAAATCATAATATACAAAAACGCAAGGATCATATGATCAGTGAACAGAGAGAGCAATGCGAAGTTATGGCTGCAAAGAACATGCATAAAAAGCAAGATCAACATTTGCTTTGAAATTTGAGAAGTCCTTTCAGAAGTCTAATAACAACAGGGAAGAAGCTGTTCTTGAACCTGTTTGTACATGTGTTCTGCCTGACTGAAGAGGTTGGAAGAGATTACAAGCAGATTGTGAGAGGTCTTTGATGATGTTAGCTGCCATTCTGCAGCAATGAGAAGTGTAGATGGAGTCAATGGATAGAAGGTTGGTCTGGACTGTGATGACAACTTCTGTAGTTTCTTATGGTCCTGGGAAGAGCAGTTGCATTACCAAGCTGTGATGCATCCAGATAAAATGCCTTCTATGGTATATCCATAAAAGTTGGTGAGGATCCTTATGGAGCTGCTGAATTTCCTAAGTCTCCTCAGGAAGAAGAGACATTGTTATGCATTTTCCTCAAAACAAAAGCATATTTTCAGTTTGCACCAGCTCTAAGGCACCAACCTTGCTACAGTGAATTAAGTTACCTTGGGCTTCCACAAATATTGCCTGAAGACCCCAAGATAAGTCACTCAACTGGATAGCCTACCGAAAACAGGCAAAATGGCTTGATAACCCCTGTGTTGGCCAAGAAAGGCCTAGGTTTTGCGAGAGTTGAAAACCCTGGCAAAAGATCCAGATAAATCCTGAAGAACTGGTATAAGTATAAGTATTGTGGCTTAGATATGACTTCTTAACTCTAACCTTTAAAGATATCTGAAAAGTTATCTATTTGTTTGGAAATGTTACTCTTTAATTTGTGTGAATGTTTTTTGCATTCATGGACTGCTCCCTTGCACTTTGAGAACAAGTCAGATTTTGCATGAGAATTCTGTCAATATGAAAAAACTGATCTTTACCTTTACCTCCAGGATTTCCATCAATTCAGAGAGTCCCCATGGAAATTAACATCATGAGATTTATATGTAGTTTGGTCTCTTGATACAAATGCAATGAACAAATATTTCTTCAACTCCCAGTTTCATTGGGCAAATGCTGCTGATAAAAAAAATTAAGAGATGTCATGCTGGCAATTAGTAATAAATTAATCAGTAAGTAAAATCAGCATTTCAGATGATTGCTTTGTAATGTGAAGTATCATGAACATCTATATAATGCAGCTGAAATATCATGCCCAGTTGCGGGAGAAACATTATACAAAAGAAATGAACTGAAGCGAGTACAGAAGTGATTTATAAGAATGGCCCAAGGGATGAGAAATTATGACAGTAAATTGAAGAAGTTGGGAATGCTACCCTTAGAGAAAAAATGTTGAGAACAGATTTGGTGGAAGATTTCAAAATCATGAGGGGACTGGACAGAGTAGATAATGGGAAGCTTTCCCATGTGTAAAAGAGAAAAGAACAAGATAGCATTGATTTAAATTGATATGCAAATGAAGCGAGGGTGCTTTTTCCTGGCAGTGCACAGTTGGGTTATGCAGGGGGCTGGGGAAAAGTCATGAGATTGGCACTAAATGTTACAAGTGAAGCAGACACAATAGACCAATGGTCCCTTTCTGCACCATAACAATTATGTCACTGTGTAATTCTGTGAAATTCAACAAAATTATCATGGAATCAACATGCTGCCAGAAAAATAAAATAAAGGTAGTTCTCCTATAACACAATTGTTGCATTCTTGTGCGACCTTGTGCTAAAGAAAATCACCATAGAAAATTGCGGTATTGGGAAATCATCATAGAAAATTGTGAATCGTGTACAGTACAAAGTTCACATTATCCAAACAACATCCACTATTCATCTATCACATTACAGCCGGCTCGCATTACCAAAATATGCATTATAGCAGAAATACCGGTAGAGCTAGAAAATATTGGAAACAGTTAGCAGTTTGGAGCAATGTCTGTGGAGAGAAACAATTTATGAACAGAGATAATGGAAACTGCAGATGCTGGAGAATTCCAAAATAATAAAATGTGAGGCTGGATGAACACAGCAGGCCAAGCAGCATCTCAGGAGCACAAAAGCTGACGTTTCGGGCCTAGACCCTTCATCAGAGCCTCTGATGAAGGGTCTAGGCCCGAAATGTCAGCTTTTGTGCTCCTGAGATGCTGCTTAGCCTGCTGTGTTCATCCAGCCTCACAATTTATGAACAGAGTTTGGCCCAACAGAGATGCTGGTAGGGGTTGGTGGACCTGGCATTCAACTAAATTTCTGAGCGGTGTAAGGCAACTGACCCACCATGGCCACATGATCACTGGTGAATTAAAGAATGGCTTGTGGGGTCTGTCCAATTATCTGACAGGGAGTCACCCTTTACCTGCTCACACTGATTATGGTGTTCTTGGAGCCTGCTGACACCTCCATCATTGCTTTTCCTGCACCGCAAATTGTATTCGTTGATAAAAAGTATGGAGAGCAGAATTTATTCTTTGCAGAAAGAACAACATTAATCCTGTACTATGCTGAGTTTCAGTAAGATTTTCTTTTCTCTTTGTAGAATAAAAGTCATAAGTAAACAATAACACAGGAATCAGGAACAGGTACAGTCCCTTTAGCCCATTGCACCGATTCTACCATTTGATGAAGTCAAGGCTTGTCTGATTGTGACCACAACTCCACTTTCTAGTCTGCTCCCATTTCCTTTGTTCCATGCCCAAAACTGATCAAAAATTAATGCAACTCAGCTTCCAATGCATTCAATGTCTCACACTTCATTGTCTGTTGCACTCAATTATACCCACACTCCAAATCAATGATCTTTCAATAGAACTGGGAGATATTGGCAAATAAATAATTGCTAAGGAATAATAGAGGCAAGTATCACAAATCTCTCAGAATTTTTGTGAAGAGAAAGGCTCTTGTGGCACAGCGGTCACTGCATTCCAACAGTTAAACAGAGAATGGTTTTCAGGTCGTCTTTACTGAACCAGGTTATCAAAATCCACAAACTGCAGTGTCACCAAAACAACATAATGGATCCTTCAATCGCTACCAGGACCTTTGCTATTCAGTTCACCTGTGGCAACAATCTCCAATATTCTCATGATAGAATTCATTACAGCTACTGAATTATTATTCCATATTTTTCAACTTTTTTACTCTGGAAAGAGAATTGTCAAGTGATTTGTGTTACTTACCTATAAAAGTGTGAAATTCTGTTACTGACTGCCTATCTGCTCTTACCCTACTCTTTTAATCTTTGTCCAATACACCAACTTTTCCTGGTCCTGTCCCTTGCATTGGATTTCTCACTCCTTAACACAGGTTTGGTTTATATTCAGCAGGCCAGGCAGCGTCAGAGAAGCAGGAAAGCTGACGTTTCAGGTCAGGGCCCTTCTTCAGAGATTTTCCAAAGAACGCTCCTGACCCGAAACGTCAGCTTTCCTGCTCCTCTGATGCTGCCTGGTCTGCTGTGTTCCTCCAGCTCCACACTGTGTTATCTCAGACTCCAGCACCAGCAGCTCTTACTATCTTTGGTTTATATTCCCTTGGACTTATTCAGTTACTTTGGAGAAAGGTAAATTATGTCATAACATGTGAGGTTCTGGCTTTCATGTCCAAGCCCCAGTTTCAGTCATCCTGTCAGTGTGTTGGAGTCAGTACAGTGTGCTCAGTCAGTCAGTTGTATTTACATAATGTTAGTAAGCACAGAAGGGATTATGTGTGAGTCAGTGATATAATATCATCATAACTATTTAGTGCTGTTAATAAACTTCAAATCACTAGTCTCAACGAGAAACAAGTCTTTGTGGTATATATAGTATTAGTTAATAAATCTTGCAGCATTCCAACCCTATCATGCAGAATGTGTTGTCAGATCTGAGTAACCAGGCCAAGTATGGTCATACACTAAAAAACTGTCTCAAGAATATTCTGTGCTTGTCTGCCCCTCAATGCATTTTCCAAGTGATGTTCAACTGAGTAACACTGATTCTTGACTTGATAGGAAACAGTGTTCAATGATAATTAATAAGAGGCATGGAACAAAACTTGGATCTGGAAATAATATCCAAAATTCTGATGTCCACACAGATCAACACTACAGAGCCCTCACCATTTTTAGCTGAAAGTTATCCCTCTGCAAGTCGATCAATGTCAGGACTAACTCACTATGGGTCAGGCCTTCCATCATGGGACAGGTGCATGGAGAAATATCAGATTGTCAACTGACTGTGAGGTATTGCCCAAGTATTTCCCTGCCCCAATGTTATTATTCTTATTGATAATCATTCGATATTTCCCTAATTTGTCTGGTTACAATCTCTTATGTTGGACCTGTCAAATCATTTGAAAAATTGGAATGTTGTGCTGAAATCTTCACTCATTTTCCTAAACTCCAAAACCTATCCACTCAATTGACTAAGCATCCCATCAGAGAATTACCCTCTCATCCACAGATTCAATCATTAACCTACATTCTACTGCCCTCTTTGCAATGGAATAAGAAAGCTTTTCTGATGAAGGGTCTAGGCCCGATACATCAGCTGTTGTGCTCCTGAGATGCTGCTGGGCCTGCTGTGTTCATCCAGCCCCACACTTTGTTATCTTGGATTCTCCAGCATCTGCAGTTCCCATTATCTCTGATCACAATTTTAACGTCGCTGTGAAGCCTCTTCCAGGATGCCTAACCTGAAGAAGTTACCCTCCTCCCTCTGGACCAACCCTTTTCTGATGAAGAGTCTAGGCCCAACACGTCAGTTTTTGTGCTCCTAAGATGCTGCTTGGCCTGCTGTGTTCATCCAGCTTCACACTTTATTATCTTCAACTATCACTCTCTGCTTCTTATCTTGGAGAAAATTTTGAATCCAATTAGATAGCTCTCCCTGGATCCCATGGAAACCAGCCTTTATGTCTACCCTGCCATGCAGGACCTTGTCAAAGGCCTTATTATAGCCCATAAAGAAAGCATCAATTATCTTTAATTTAACTTTCAATTATTTGCTCGATATTTATTGTCATGTACACTTTACTGCACTGATACGTTGTTCTAGTAAATTAAAAAGAGAGAAAAAATCATCAGTACCAATCAGTTGTTATGAACTGGGTAGAGGGTACCTTCTCTTTCTTATCAAAGTCTGTAGTTTTGCAAATTAAATCAGCATCTCTCCAGGTAAAATAACTTATATGCTTGAATTCTAAGAATTAGAATCAGACAGATGCATCTTTAATTTCGGCTATTATATTTAGATAACTAATCTAATTTTACTACTACAAACTGGACTTGGAAAGCATGCTGCAGTTGAGTATGCACGTTGAATCACTTTCCAATAGCAGTCAGTCAGTCATCCTTCATCACAAGTGCCTCAGATCCCCCCCCACTAAATGCATTGGATTCATCTTCCAAGAGAGCTGAGAATGCTGTTGGCAATTAATGCTGGAAGTAAAAGTGACTTATGTGAAAAATAAGGAGTAAAGAGTTATATGTTCATTGTTCAATATTAAATGTTAAAATTAGTAGAGTCATATAGTCATAGAGCCATACAGCATGGAAAAAAGACCTTTCAGTCCATTTAGTATATGTAGAATATGTTCCCAACTAAATTAGTCCCACTTGCCTACATTTGGCCGTATCCCTCCACACATTTGCTGATCATGTACTCATCAATCACTTCCTCTGGCTTCATTCCACGCATGAACCACTCTCTGTAAAAAAATTGTCCCTTTTGTCCTTTTTGATACTTTCTCCTTTCACCTTAAAATACACCCCCTAATTTTAAAGTCCCCCATCCTATTCACCTACCTGTCCCCTCACGATTTCATAAACCTCCTTAAGTTTGCCTTCAATCTCCTGCACTCCAGTCAAAAAAGTCCCAGCCTTTCCAGCCTATTTTTATATCCAAACCCTTCATTCCCAGCAATGTTCAGAGATTCTGTAAAAATGGATGCAGGCCATTTAGCCCATCAAGTCCACACAAATCCTCCAAAGAACAATCCCACCTAGACACACCCCCTACCCTACCCCTGTATTTCCCATGGCTAATTCACCCAGCATGCACACTATGGGCAATTTAGGGTGGCTAATCTGCCTAACCTGCACATCTTTGGGCTGTGGGAGGAAACCAAGCACCTGGAGGTAACCCACACAGACATGGGCACAATGTGCAAACTCCACACAGACTTTGTCCAAGGGTGGAATCAAACACAGGTCCCTGATGCTGTGAGGCTGCAGTGCTAACCACTGAGCCACTGTGCTGCCCTAGTAATTCTGGTAATGTTTGAAAAAAGGAGACGTGGAGTAAATAATTACCTATATGATGCCTGGGTGAATTACGCAGCAACTCCAGAGGCATGTCATTACATCTCTGAACAGGTTGCTGTGATAACATCTGGCTGCTGAGCATGTACATAAGGAACTATGTCATGGCGTTGTCAGATAATATAGAACTGGACTCTGACTCTCTACTTTTCCAAAAGTTCTTCCTTCTTATCATTCTTTCTGTACAATTGTTTGAGTAGAAAATGGAAGTGGCCCTACTACAGAAACTCCATATTGTATGCTAGACATTATCAGAATGGTGATTTGTGCACCATGAGTTTAACATGCTCGTAATAAGTTTTCAAAACAATATTCATAAAAGGTCGTGGGAACTCTCTAATGCCTGCGCTAATATTCGGCTCTCATCCAATATAATGAAAACAGGCTATTTAATTATTATCTTCTTATTATTATCTCATTTAATTATTATCTTATTGACATTTATGGGACATTGAAGTCCAAAAGTTAGCAGTCAACTTTCCTATTTTACTACAGAGACCACACCTTCACAAAGCTCTTATCGTCTCTAAGATGTTTTAAAGGCTTTTGAGTTCATATAAGATACAATAGCAATACACACGACTTTAATATAAATTGCACCAGTAAAAGTCATCATGGCATATTCATGGACATGGCCCAACATTGAAAACATGCCAAATTTTTAAAATATAGTAATTCAGATTGTTTATCTCAATGAATATGGATTCCATAAATTAGATGGTTTCTTGATGAAAGGTTATAAAGGAGTGCATTGTTAATGATGATGGAAAACAGAACTCTTAATTCTAGGGGGTTTTGCCTGAGTTTGTGCTTGACTTGAGCTGTCTCATTCTTGATTGAGGTCCATCAACGCATCTTAAAATTTATTTCATCCTCACATAATTGCAGCAAACTTTGTTTTAACTGGCATCTAATGACCTGGCACTCTTGATAAACTGAAAAAAAATCTTGCAATTACCACGAAGTTTACTCTGTATAAATCTGCCCAATTATTATAGTCTATTACTTTGTTCACCTCAATGTAAATATACTAGGCCAATCAAATGGACACACAAAATATCAACAGTTGATTCGATTTCAAGTCAATTCCCCTTCAAATACTGCAACATACAGTGATGCACTGATTAGTCAGTTGAGGGTGTGAATGAAAAAGACAAAGTTTGTTATTATTTCAGTGATTTACACTGTAAATGAGGTATGACAGTGATGTGTATACTCCCTGCTTATGGCTCTATTATTAGTGTGCGTTTTTACATTGATCATGTGGAGCTCTTGATTGCCCGGAATATTTGATCAACCAGCACACTTCTGGTGTCAGAGGTGCTGGTTAATAAAAAAGTTTCTGCATTTAATTTCCTTCAAATATATCAGCATGTTAAGGCTCAATAATACATTGTGGAAGGATATTCAATATATGAACTATTCTTTGGATAAAAATGCTCTTTCTCAATCCCCGTTGGATTTATTTGTGGTTGTTATCACTAAAGTTAGGAATTTTAGTCTCCCCAGCACGGTGTGTCAGTTGTATTTTACTGCTGAATGGGTGATATTGGGTGGCCTTTAATGCAACCTCAATGATGGATGGGAGCCTCATTAAATCCTTCCCCCAGTAAATTAAATCAATCATTCTGACTTGTAGTCTACGGGATAGTGGGGGGAAGAAAGGGAATTACACACAAATTATTCTCTGAGGAATAAAACATCTCTACGTCTCAGTGTTACATGGAAAAGCCCTTTTTTTAAAACACACTGCATAAGCATCCCCATGAGGAGAATCCTCCCGTCTGTTTCTTCACAGTCAAATCATTTTTCATTCTTCTAATACCAAACAGTATGCACAGTTGTGTTCAGCATCCTGCAGAAAGATGTTAGCGGCCTCTGTAGCTATCAAAATAAGTTTCCTGCCATGCTGATGTGATGTAACCTCCTCATCACTTTAACATTTACTGTTTATTTCTGTGGCCCTTCCTCACCTGACACTCATTGCAGCCAGTTTCTCTAATTTCCACCTCACATTCAGATCATTGATCTTTCAACCAAACTGGAAGATGTTGGAAAATGAATAATTGTTGACGAAGATGAGAGGTAGGTGTCACGTTGATGACAAGCATTTTGTGAAGGAAAGGGTTTTGTGGTGCAGTGGTAGAGCCCATAGCTCTGGGTAGAAGGTCTGGACTGAAGTCCCACCTGCAGTATAAAGGTGTGTGAAAGCAGTTCTGTGGCTTTTGGTGAGTAAATAATAACAGATTATGAAGAAATCTGAACCGTTTTTGGACAAGAAGAATCCTCAAAAATCAGCTCCGAGAACACAACAACTTACTTTTGCGGATTCAGCTGGTATGGAACCAGCTCAAGAAGAAACCTCAAGAGATCTTCTGAAATTCTGTGAACATATCCAAGATTAAATAGAAAAACCTTGACACTGGTTCACCTGAAGTTGTGAAATAAAATGAAGAACTGCAGATGTATGATACTAATGGGCTGAAGTGTGTTTATTTCAATGCAATATTATTGGTGAGGCAGATGAGCTTAGAGCCTGGGTCTGCACATGGGATATGATGTTGTGGCCATTACGGAGACTTGGTTAACAAAGGAACAGGATTGGCTGCTCAACATTCCAGTTTTTCATTGTTTTAGACAAAATAGGGAGGAATGTAAAAGAGGTAGAGGAGTTGCATTACAGGTCCCTCAAACGTGTCTCTCACATTTCCTGCAACTCATCTCTCACAGCCCCTCCACCCAAACATCAATGAATACCGCTCACATTTCTACATTGAACAGTTTTTCTCCTGCCTCCTCCTCCGCCTCCACACTTACATCTTTAACCATGAGCCTAACCCTCCCTCTACGGACCCCTTCTCCCACCTCCAACACACCCCCTCCTCCCGGACACCACCCCAAAGCCTCCTACCCTCCCTTGACCTCTTCATCTCTAACTGTCATCGCAACATCAATTGCCTCAAACTCCCCACCCCTCTTACCCACTCCAACTTATCCCCCACAGCACATGCAGCCGTCCGCTCCTTCCGCTCCAACCCCAACCTCAAAATAAAACCCGCGGACAAGGGAGGCGCAGTTGTAGTATGGCGCACTGACTTCTATATTGTTGAGGCCAGGCGCCAGCTCTCCGACACCTCTTCCTAACGCATCCTTGATCATGACCCCACCCCGACCACCAAGACATCATCTCCCAAACCATCCACAACCTCATCATCCCAGGTGACCTCTCACGCACAGACTCCAAACTCATCATTCCCTACCTCACACTGCCCGCTTCTATCTCCTTCCCAAAATCCACAAATCTGTCTACCCTGGTCAACCCATTGTCTCCGCCTGCTCCTGTCCCACCGAACTCATCTCCACTTATCTCGACTCCATTTTCTCCCCTTTGGTCCAGGAACTCCCCACCTACGTCCATGACACCACCCATGCCCTCCACCTCCTCCAAAACTTCCCATTCCCTTGGCCCAACACCCCATTTCTCCCATGGATGTCCAGTCCCTATATACTTTCATTTCCCATGCAGGTGGCCGAAAGGACCTCCACTTCTTCCTGTCCCGCAGGCCCCACCAGTCCCCCTCCACTGACACGCTCATCCGCTCAGCTGTACTCACCCTCACCCTTAACAACTTGTCCTTCCATACCTCCCACTTCCTCCAGGCAAAGAGGGTGGCCATGGGTACCTGCATGGGCCCAAGCTGTGCCTGCCTCTTTGTAGGTTACGTGGAACAATCCCTCTTCTGTACCTACACTGGCCCTAAACCCCACCTCTTCCTCCGTTACATTGATGACTGTATCGGCACCTCCTCCTGCTCCCACGAGGAGCTCGAACAGCTCACCCACTTCACTAACACCTTCCACCCCAACCTTAACTTCACCTGGACCATCTCCGATACCTCTCGCTCCTTCCTAGACCTCTCTATTACCATCTCTGGCAACCACCTGGAAAGCAATGTCTATTTCAAGTCTACCGACTCCCACTTAATTCATTTGCCTCCACCGCATCTGCTCCCGAGATAAGGCATTCCACCCCCGTGCATCCTAGATGTCCTCGTTATTCAAAGATCACAACTTCCTCTCCACAGTGGTTGGAAACACCCTCAAACGTGTCTCTCACATTTCCTGCAACTCATTTCTCACAGCCCCTCCCTGCAATAACAACCAAAACAGAATCACCATCGTCCTCACATTTCACCCCACCAATCTCCGGATCCAATGCATCATCATCCTGCGACACTTCGGCCATCTGCAATCCGATCCCACCAAAGATAATTTTCCCTCCCAACCCTTATCTGCTTTCCAGAGGGATCACTCTCTTCGTGACTCCCTTGTTCGCTCGACAGCCCACCAGCCCTATCACCCCCAGCACTTTTCCCTGCAACCGCAGGAAGCGCTACACCTGCCCCTACGCCTCACCCCTCATCCCCACCCCAGGCCCTAAGAAGACCTTCCACGTCAAACAGATGTTCACCTGCCTATCTGCTAACATGGCATACTGTATCCGTTGTTCCAGATGTGGCATCCTCTACAGTGGGGAAACCAAGCAGAGGCTTGGGGACTGCTTTGCAGAACACCTACACCCAGTTCACACCAAACAACTGCACCTCCCAGTCGCAAACCATTTCAACTGTCCCCCACCCCCGACTCCTTGGACAACGTGTCCATCCTGGTACTCCTGCAGCGCCACTGCAATGCCACCTGAAGGTTGCAGGAACAGCATCTCACATTCTTCTTGGGAAGCCTGCAGCCCAATGGTATCAATATGAGCTTCACAAGCTTCAAAATCTCCCCTCCCCTAACTGCATCCCAAAACCAGCCCAGCTTGTACCCGTTTGTAACCTGTCCTTCCTCCCACCTAACCCCTCCTCCCACCTCAAGCCCCGCCTCCATCTCCTACCTACTAGCCTCATCCCGCCACCTTGACCTGCCCATCCTCCCTGGACTAACCCATCCCCTCCCTAACTCCCCATCTACACCACCTTTACTGGCTTCAACCCCACCCCCGACTCATTGAACTGTCTGTCTCCTTTCCACCTATCTTCTCCTTTATCCATCTTCTATCCACTTCCGTATTTCTCTATTTATTTCAGAATCCTCTTCCCCTCTGCCATTTCTGAAGAAGGCTTTAGACCTGAAACATCAGCCTTCCTGCTCCTCTGATGCTGCTTGGCCTTCTGTGTTCATCTAGCTCTGTTGTCACGGATATACCAGTTGAGTGTGTACATTGAATTATTGTCCAAAAGCAAACAGTTAGTTGTCCTTAATCCTACTCACCTGAGAAGGCACACACCAACATGCATGTGATATATCCTCCATGAGAGCTGAGAATGCTGTTGTCAATTAATGCTGCAGGGGAAAGCGACATATGTGGAAGAGAAATGGGGAGTGAAAAGTCAAATGTTCAGTATTCAGTACTAATTAGCAAAAGTGGCACTATTAACAGAAAGAAGGAGATTTGGAATGAATCAACCCTGTCAGGCCTGTGTTCAAATCCCACTTATTCCAGAAGTGTGTCATAACACCTCTGAACAGGTTGATGAGGTAACATCCAGCTGCTAAGCATGTACATAAGGAGTTGTGTCATGGCATTGTCAGGTTATACAGAACTGGACCCTGAGTCTGGACATTTCCGCAAGACATTCTTCCTTATCATTCTTTAGATGTAGTTATTTCAAAATGGTGTGTTAATGTTCAGAGACAATATTGTGGACGCGAACCCACTACAGGAACTGAATAGCATATTTTAGCCATCACCAAAATCATGCAATGTGCACTTTTGGGTCACAATCAGCAAGCCCTTAGGAGTTTGGTGTATGCATATTAAGTTTCCAAAACACTGCTCGTAAAAGGTCATTGAAACCTCCCTAATGGTCAGAATAATATCTCGACCTCAAACAACACAACTGACGCAGATTATTTGATTATTACCATTTCAGTTACTTACAGGATATTGAGTTGTAGAAATTAGCTGTCACTTTTCCTATTTTACCGCAGTGATTACATTTCATAGAGCTCTCATTGCCTCTAAGATGTTTTAAGACCTTCTGAGGTCAGCTAAGATTCAACAACATTTTTTTTCCATATAACTTTAATATAAATTGCACTTGTAAATGCCATTGTGCATTCAGGGACATTACCCAATATTAAAAACAAGTCAAATTACTTCAAAATAATGATTCCATTTGCTTATTTGAATGAATGTAGATTTGATGGCTTCACTGATATCTTGATGAAAGGTTAACGTGCGTTACACAATTAATAATGGCAAAAGGTTGGGATTTGCCAGTGTTTGTGCTTGACCTGAGCCTTCTACTTCTGAATCAAACTTCATTTACACATCTTAAAATTCATTTCTTCTTTACATATTTACTTATATTCCCTTAAATGTATCAATGGGAGTTGCCTCAACTATGGGTTAGAGAGTTCAATGTGCTAGAGTCAGTAATTTTGGCCTCCCCAGTGCTGTGCGTAAGTGGTATTTTACTGCTGTGTGCATCAAAGAGATATTGGAAGGACTCTAATGTGACCTTGATGCTGAATGTGAGCCTCATTAAATCCTTCCCCATGTAAATTAAGTCAGTGACAGGGATTGGTATTGGGTCACCTGTCTGTCTGGCCTAAGCAAGAGCTTTTGGTGAGTAAATAATTCCTAGTCAGAGTCTGTGGGCTAGAGGTTGGTGAGGCATTCCTTGGTCCAACCTGGCGCCTGCTCCAAAGTTTCATCCCCCAGGTTACCCACCTCCATTAACTTTTCTTACCAAAGCCCCAACCTCTTATCACCTCACCAGGACCTACCAGCTGTAAAGCTGGCGGGACACCCATCTGAACCCTATGCAGGCACCACATCCTCCAGTTCCAATGTTCCAGAGAGCTGCAAGTCTCCAACTGACTGACTGACTCCCTGAAGGGAGGCCCCACCCCACTCCACCCCACCCACCTCCCCCCTCCCCCCCACCCCGCAGGTGGAAATGTCACCTCCAGTCGACCCATCTGCAAATGATTATTAAATGACTGCGTGTCAGTCGAGGTTTCCCTTGATGTTTATTATTTGCCCCACTCTGCTAGGCGAGGGGTAAAGAGGGGGAATCAAACATCTTGTTTCATTCAGTTCATTAAATTTAACAGATGAAAAAACAAACAATTGTGATAACCCATAATATCAAGAAACTTGTCAGAAAGGAAAATTGGATAGTTAGAAACTGAAATAGAAAGGCATTCTTTTGAATGTCACAAATCAGTGGATTGAAGCTTTTGAATGAAACTTTGGGGTGAAACTTACATCAATCAAGCTGAAACTACGCTGAGGAAGGGCAACCGGACATGAAACTTTCACTCTGTTTTCTCATTCACGGATGCTGCCAGACCTGCTGAGCTTTTCCAGCAACTTTGGTTTTGTTCCTGATTTACAGCGTCAGCAGTTCTTTCGGTTGAAATTATGCTGCACTGCTCTAACCTACTAAATGCTACAAGTAAATTTGCAAAAGTCAAAATGATGTCTGTAATGTGCCGAACTCTCTGTATGATGATTAAAACATCTCCCGCACACTGCGATGATTGTTCCAGAAAGCTGATAGAATTCTTACACCTTCACAGTCTCTTGTCTCATCCCTTTCAGACCTGCTGCCTATTCTGAGAACTCTCAGACTTTGTGGCACCAAGCTCAGTAGGAGCCCGGAGGCAGAGGGAGACAAGGACAATACCTGGTAGTTGGAGGTTGAAAACCGTGCCCTGTAACCTCCAAATATAGAATATAATCAACTCAATGGATTTTCCTGCCCTTGCCTGGTGCTAATATTGGACACTGGCTACAGAATGTTTGATAAGGACACAAAGAGGGGCATTAAAAGGGCAACCTGGAGCCACCGTTCTCTCTTGCTCTTGTACGTTCTTCAGTGGTGCTTCCAGTGAGCACCTTCGACTGGCAGCCAACTTGCACAGCATCTCCATCTCCTTGTACCTTGTGGTTAGCATCATTAGAATGACCAGACCCAGACAGACCACCCCTTTGAGATAACCCAAAGATCAGAACCAGTCCTCGAAAAAGGGGAAGACAAAACCAACGACTGCAGATCTTGAAACATCAGCCAACCTTTAAAGACCGAGGAACAGACTATTCTAGCATAATTGAACAGATATTACCAGTCCTGTCAGGCAAACAGTTCAAATACAGTGGTAGGGACATGTAAATAGGGGATAGTGAATCCTTGAAGTGTGTGACAGAGTAGATAGCGAGTTAAAATTTGAGACGGTTAACTTAGAGATTTAAGACTTACTGAAGAATCCTGTAAAATGGTTAATATAATTTAGTTACAGTATGATAGTAGATCTGATAAATTTTATTTTTCTTTGATAGCATGTCAATAAAGTTGTGTTGGACCCTCCTCTGCCACTTGTCTCTTTGTCTATCTCACTGTATAACATGCCTGAGTTGATACTACAAACTGGTCAAGATTTACTCACTCATTCACTTCGCAACAATGTGCACAGATCATGGAAAGTGATTGATGGAGATTGATGGAGACAGCAGTTAACAAAATGTACGCAATCTCTGCTTTATTGATACAGGCATAAAGCACAATTGCAGAGAGGTGATGTTGAATGGTGCATGGCACATTTTATAAGTTGTGGAACAGGCCATGCCCCAATCCAATACATCAAGGAGATAGGCTTGACCTTAACTTTTGCTTTGTTTAAAGACAAGTGTAAGCTACTGTGTTCCAGATATAACTCGATTGGTCACATTTTGCGGCTTTAAGCAAAACACACTTTCTTATTATAAGTTATTCAACTATTAAACAACAGAGAGACTTAGAGTAGCCTCTAAACCAACTCAAATCCCCAACAGCACAAAGTTAAACCAAAACCATGGTTCTCTGTGAGCCTGACTCCACCCATTTGTGCTGTTTCTATTATTCTAACTTTTAAAACCCCAGGGCCTCACAAGCTGTTTACTTTATTAGTTTGGAAAAGGACAACTTTGTACCTCTCTCAAAACCTTGCTTAAAGAAAAGGAGAAAATACACCTCTTAAAACCACAGTATCATCACATTGTGTTCAATACTCCAGCCACAATATAAGAAAGTTGCGAATGAATTGGAGAGAGTACTGGTGTGATTTCCAAGAATGGTCCAAGTGATAAAAAATTTCAGTTATGACGATGATTGGAGAAGTTGGGCCGTTCTTCTTGCAGAGAAGATGTTAAAAGCAAATTTGATAGAGAATTTCAAATTCATTAGGGGGCTGGATAGAGTTGATCATGGGAAGCTTTCCCACTTGTAAAAGAGAAAAGAACAAGATCGCATAGATTTAAAACGATACACAAATAAAGTGACATTTTTTTTTCCTGACTGTATTGTTCGGATATGCAGGGACCTGCGGAAAAGTTGTGAGATTGGTGCTAAGTGTTACAAGTGGATCAGAGATAGTGGACTGAGTGACTTCTGTCAGCACCATAATAATTCTGTTACTGTCATTCTTTGAAATTCAACAAAATTATCATGAAATCAACATGTTGCTGGAAAACTGAAATAGAGATACGCAATATAGGAAGCACTCAATAGTTCAATGCAATATCTACGGAGGGAGAAACAGCTCATATACAGAGATTACAAAGTGTGAAGCTGGATGAACACAGTAAGCCAAGCATCATCTTAGGAGCACAAAAGCTGAAGTTTCGGGCTTAGACCCTTCATCAGAGAGGGGGATGGAGAGAGGGTTCTGAAATAAATAGGGAGAGAGGGGGAGGCGGACCGAAGATGGATAGAGAAGAAGATAGGTGGAGAGGAGAGTATAGGTGGGGAGGTAGGGAGGGGATAGGTGAGTCCAGGGAAGATGGACAGGTCAAGGGGGCGGAATGAGGTTAGTAGGTAGGAAAGGGAGGTGCGGCTTGAGGTGGGAGGAGGGGGTAGGTGAGTGGAAGAATAGGTTAGGGAGGCAGAGACAGGCTGGACTGGTTTTGGGATGCAGTCAGGGGAGGGGACGAGCTGGGCTGGTTGGACAGAGATGCTGGAAGAGAGTGGTGTCCCTTGCATTGGACCTGATTTTCAGCTGGATTTCTGAGCAGCCTAAAGAGACTGATTCGCTGTGGTCACATGATCACCAGCCAAGTAAGGAATGACTTGTGATACCTGTCCAATTATCTGGCAGGGAGTCACACTCCACCTGCTCACACTGATAATGGTGTTTCTGGTACCTACAGATACCTCCATCATTGCTTGTTCTGCACCGAACCCTGTCATCTCAGATAAAATGCAGTGAGGGCAGAATTTACTCTTTTTAGAAAGTACAGCATTAATGTTTTTCCATAGCATATCAGTTGTTTTTCTCATTCTGTGTGATAAAAAAGGATGTTTGGAATCTATAATACAAAGCATTGCTGCTCACAAGTAAGTAAAACAAAAACACAAATTTGTAGCAGGTGCAGTCCATTCACTCCTTTGAGCCTGTTACACCATTCAATAATGCCTGGCTGGTTTGATTGTGACTACAACTCCACTTTCTAGTCTGCTCCCCATCAGCTTCGAATGCCCTAGTCCCCAGTTATTCAAAAATCTCTGCAACGCAGCCTCGAATATATTGATGAACATGGAAAAGATTATTCAAAAGGCTAATTTTTCACTGAGGAAAAGAAAATGAGGCGACATGGTGGCTCAGCAGTCCATACTGCTGCTTCACAGTGCTAGGAACTTGTGTTCAATTCCAGTCTTGGGTTACTGCAAATTCTCTGTAAGTCTGTGTGGGTTTTCTTCAGGTACTCTGGTTTCTTCCCACAGTCCAAAGATCTGCAGGTTAGGTGGATTGGGCATGGGGAATGTGGGGTTACAGGGGATAGAGTAGAGGGATGGATCTGGTGAGCTGCTCTTCAGTGGGTCAGCATAGACTTGATGGGCCAAATAGCTTGCTTCCACACTGTACAGATTCTATGACAGTTTCCTCAAGTCAGTCTTAAATGGAAGACCCCTAATTTTTAAAGTGTGCCTGGTGATGTCCCCCCTCAGGTTCTTATCAATATAATTATCTTTCAGTCTTCTAACACCAAATAATTTGAGCAAATCTACTTAACTACACTGCGCTGTTGACTTACTTCACTTATAAACTCTCCCAATATAAACCAATTCACACTGAGCTCCAAGAACTATCTGTTATACTGCTTTTACAAATAAATCACCATTGCTGCAGAAATACTCAAAAATGGATCACTAAACCCCTTCAGATACACAGACCAAAACCACATGCAACTAAGTCAAATCCAAACTCTAGAATAAATGATATTAAAATATGGATAAATTACATCACCAATAGTTTCTCCTCAGTTGAATCCGCTTTTGAATAGCAAAGCTCAACCTCTCACTGAGCCAACACCAGACATTTCCTCAGTGTTCAGAAATCAGATCCTACCTCCCTCCCCTACAATGTCAACAGTTCTTCCAAGTATTCAGTTTGCTTCTCTCGTGAACCCTTTTATTCCATTTTTGTGTAACTCAGTATAAACCCCTTTGTGAGCCCACTTATCCATGTGACCACTGATAAATCATGTGGACAGCCAAGAATAGTGATAAATTTATTCATTAATTGCTGCATATTGATTAGTCTGTGTCTGAAGGCAGAGATAGTAAGAACTACAGATGCTGGAGAATCTGAGATAACAAGGTATAGAGCTGGATGAACACTGCAGGCCAAGCAGCATCATAGGAGCAGGAAAGCAAGGGTCTAGGCCCAAAACGTCAGCTTTCCTGCTCCTCTGATGTTGCTTGGCCTGTTGTGTTCATCCAGCTCTATACCTTGTTATCTGTGTCTGAAGCCAGGCAGGTATTCAGCTTCTTGCGCCTCTCACATATAGCATCACCACGATCAATTTGACAGTAGGTCCGGAATGATATCTGCTCACTACACAAATGCAAAATTTTGCCCCACTGATCAATGTCCTGAAGAGATAAAGGTAAATAAAAATCAAAATCAAAAATGTGATGAGAAGTCCCTACTGAAGTTGTTGACTTGCTCACTGAGTTGGCTCTATACAAGCCAGCTCGGCGAGCAAGTCAACAACCCCATCATAAACCGAGTTACAGATCTTTGCTAAAATTTTAAAGTCCCTATTGAAGATATAGCTATCTGAGAACCTGTCTTAAAAAATCTGACACCACTACTTTTAAAAAGATAAATTATTTGCCTTCATATACCCTTCATGTTGATCTAAATGAAAAGCAACTTGTTCTCCACTTTAACAAAGTGTGGAGCTGGATGAATAGAGCAGGTCAAGCAGCATCTCAGAAGCACAAAAGCTGACGTTTCGGGCCTAGACCCTTCATCTCTGATGAAGGGTCTAGGCCCGAAACATCAGCTTTTATGCTTCTGAGATGCTGCTTGACCTGCTGTGTTCATCCAGCTACACACTTTGTTATCTTGGATTCTCCAGCATCTGCAGTTCCCATTATCATTATTCTCCACTTTATTGTCTCTTTCCTGTACAGACATTCTGCTGCTGAGAAGCAACATTGGCAAAATAAAGACACTCAAAATAGACATTGTATCAGTATTCTGTGTGCAAGTACTATTTCTACTTCAAACAAACTTTAACTGCACCTGGATAATACCTTTTGATGCTACCAATACTTTTTATTTCACTCCATCCCCTAATTATTGCGTAAATTGATTTTTTTTAGCATCTATTAAGCGTAACACCTGTAATTAATAAACAGAATGAAATGCAATATCGTGCCAATGACTGATCTAATATATTGAAGACAGCAAAATCAACTAAATACTACACTCACATTGAAACCAGATTGTTTGCAGTGGTATTTTTACATAATTAAATTCTTCTCAAAGCATCATCAAAGTAACATGGATAAGATAGAAATGACTGCACTTCAAACTTCAGTTGCTCAAATTACATTTCGTGGCATGCTATTTTTATCCAAATGTTAACAACAATAACAATTGATATTTGACAGAGCTGTTGATCCAGGAAATTTTAAAAAAAGGACAATGGATGGAGAAGAAAGTTACCAAAAAGAACATTGAAGAGAATTGAGCCTAACAGTGAAACCAAAGCAGGGATCATGTACTATGGATGTTCCCCTGTTTTGGTACATAATTTCAATTTTGTAGGAACCCTGGTAAATCACAGCAAATGTTCCATTTTCTAAATAAGATTGTTGCAAGGCTTTTATTAACATAGTATCCAACGTGCACCATTCTTGGAAACTGACAGTCGTAGAGCCCTCACAGATTCCATGCCCATCATTTCTGTACCGAATCTTCAAATGGGTATTATAACTTACCGCTGTTCTCATATCACATTTCTTTCTTTCACAAATTATTTTAGCTCTGAACCCCTATTCTCAATTATTTTATATCTACACTGTCTGGGACCCATAACATTTTGAAAACATTGATCAAATATCTTAGCCTTCTCTATTTTCTAAATATCTTTATAATTGAAGGTTCTTGCCTATGGAATCATTCTAATAAACCTTTACTGCAGTCTGTCCAATATCTTCACATTCTTCTTAAGTGTGGCATGGAGAATTGTACGTAATATCCAGCTGAAGTTGAACAAGTCTTTTATATATGTTCAGCATAACCCCCTTGACCTTGAACTTTATGCCCCTATTAATAAAGCGTAGGGTGTTATATGTTTTATTAATTGCTCTCTCCATCTGTTGTCTACTTTATGTAACTTGTACACATGTACACTCACTGGAGTAAAATCATTCATTTTGCGCTGTCTCTCTGTATTCTTTTTACTAAATCTTATCACTTTACATTTCTCTACTGTGAAATGTATTTGTTATCTATCTGACCACTCTAACAACTTTCCAATGTCCCTTTAAAGTTCTACACAATCCTTACAATTTACAATGCTCCCAGGTTTGTTATTTTGAAATTGCCACATGTGCACCAAAATCTCTATAAGTAATACATATCAGGGAAAGCAACAATCCCAATACCGACCTCTGAGGAACTCCTCTACTAACCTCCCCCAGGCCAAAAAATATCATCAGTGCCCAAAATTAACTCTTACACTCTGTTTGCTATCATTCATCTGGATTTGCTCATGTTACTACTGTGTCTTTTACTCCATCGCCTCTAGCTTTCCTCACACATTTGTTGTGAGCAGTGTATCAAACACCTTTTGGAAGTCAGTGTACATAGTATCAAACAACATTAACCATATCACAGATAGTAGGAACTCCCAATGTTGGAGAATCTGAGATAACGAGGTGTAGAGCTGGATGAACAGAGCAAGCCAAGCAGCATCAGAGGAGCAGGAAAGCTGATGTTTCAGGTCTAGACCCCTCTTCAGAAACATCAGGCCTTGTTGTTAGCTCTTTGAAACAACTCAAGCAAGTTTGTTAAACAAGAGTTTCCCTTTGGAAATATATTCTGGGTCTCCTTAATTAAGCCACTTTTGTCTATGTGACTATTAATTTTACCCCAAACTACAAAAGCAGGATGCTGAAAATTTCAACAGGTCTGGCACCATTTATGGAGGGAAAAAAATTTTTTAATATTTCAAGTACAGCAACACGTCTTCAGATCACTGAACTTGAAACATTAATTCTGTTTGCTCTCATAAATGCTGCCAAACCTGTTGAGATTCTCTAGCTAACAAGGCGTAACAAGCTGGATGAACACAGCAGGCCAAGCAGCATCGGAGGAGCGGGAAAGCTGATGTTTTGGGCCTAGACCCTTTTGCAGAAAAATCTGATTCTCTAGCTATTCCTACTTGTGTTTTGTTTCTCTAGCATCCACGGTTAGAGTCATTAAGTCATAGAATTATACAGTACGGAAACTGACCCTTTGCTCCAACTCGTCATCTAAACTCTTCCTATTCATATACCCACCCAAATGCCTTTTAAATGTTGCAATTGTGCCCAGCTCCTCACCTCCTCTGGCAGTTCGTTCCATACACACACTGCCCTCCTCATGAAAATGTCACTCCTCTAGTCCCTTTTAAATATTTCTCCTCTCATTTTACATCCACATCCTCTAGTTTTAGACTCCACCACCCTGGGAAAAGAACCTTCAATATTCACACTATCTATGCCCTTATGATTTTATAAACCTCTATAAGGTCACCCCTTCTTCGATGTACACTAAATCTGGAAGATTTTCTTACCCAACCAAAGTTAAGTTGAGCAGCCTGCAGTTGCTGGGTTTGTCCTTTATTGAATGAGAGTGCAATTCTTCATTCTTCTGGCACCATATCTGAGTCTATAGAACATTGAAAAACTGTGGACTGCAATTGCACTGCAGTTTTAACTTTGACAGTTTTCAGTATTGTTAAATACATCTCATTAAGCCTCTGTATCTTCTCAAATTTATGGACAGTCTATCTAATACATTGTCAATTTGGACATTTCTAATGAAAGAATTAACTCCTCTGTCACTAGGAACTGGATAGTATCCGTTTCAGATTTAAATTATTTGTTTAAGACTGCAGCCATATATCTTGCTTCCATTTACAGAATCACGTTTACGCCTCTTTTCAGTCCCTACTTTACCTGCTTCATCCTTTTTCTGTCCTTTTACTGTGCAGGTGTCTATGTATGACTTTGGGTTGTCATTTTAGTTAGCTGTCAGTCTCTGCTCATAACCCTTCTTTTGCTTCCCTTTTATTTGTTTTCACCTCCCTTCTCAACTTCTTATATTCATCATGGTTCTCAGTTGTACTTACCATCTGACACCTGCCACAAATATAATTTTTCTTCGTAATCTTCATGTCTAACCCACAGAGCTCTCGATTTATTTGTCTTACTTTTCTCTTTTGGCTGTGCCCAAACCATCCCTTCTTTGAAGGATTTAGAGTTGGGATTTTTGATTTTCCTTACATATAAACATGGTCTAGGTCTTGGTGCACAGGAGAAAATTCCAAAAACTATAATCATTGGAAAAAGATTTTAAAACTTGAATGTATAGGGAACCATGAGTTAGATAGTGTAGAGCTTCAGTGTTAGTGTAGAATACCTAGAACAATGCAACAACAAAACAGACATTTCTGGAAAAACAGCAAAGAGTCACTGGACCAAAGCATCATCGCTGCTTTCTGTTTCCAGATGCTGCCAGGCCTGCTGAGTATTTCCACAAATATCTGTTTTTGTTTCTGATTCCCAGCATCCACAGTTCTTCACTACAGCCTTCACTGAGGTTGAAGAAAGAGAATTTGAAGGAATAACAACTCTTTGAGAGAAGAAATTCTCCCTAATGTCTTTCTTTGATGATAGGCACTATATTTTAAACTGTACCCTTATAACTAAATTCTTCACAAGAAAAAATATTCTTTTAGCGCCTATCCTGTCAAGCTCGCTGAGAATCTTCAAACATACAATAAGACCACCTCTCTTTATTTCATACCCCAAATAGAAGGTCAACCTGCTCAACCTTCTTCAGGAAATGCTTTAATATCAGGATTTAGCCTACTGAACTTACCCTGAACCTCCTCTAATACAAACAAGTCCTTTCTTTGTTAATGCAATAAAAACTGTACGTAGTACTCTAGGTGAGATCATTATGGTATTTGGTGCCTATACACAGTATTGTGCAATCTTCTCAGATAGATAAAAGTCATTTTTTGCTTTGGATCTACCCAGTTATTAACGATAGAGACTAAACCATACATGATCTATAAAAGAAGAGCTTATATACTTAGATAGCAAGAAGGTTTATTGTACAATAGCAATTGCTAGGATCTCTGAGGATCTTTGGGAGTTGGTGCTATTGTATCTACTCCCTTCAACAGCTAGAGTACGACCCCTTGTCTCTACCCACAGACTGTGTGCAACAGCAGTATCATGTGACATCCAGAAATAAGTTGAATCAATGTAACATAAACTGTAACTCCTTCACAGCCATTCCTCATACAATAGATCTATTTGGACCATAGCTTTTTGAAGTCTCTTTCCATTCATCAAATGACTTTCTTTTCCATTCTTGCTTCCAATGTAGGAATGTCATACCTTCCCACATTATTCTTGATTGAGAAAAATTTTGTCCACTTGCTTAAACCAAATATATCCCTTTGCAGACTTTATGGATCCCCTGAAGCTTGCTTTCCCACCAATCATCGAATCATCAGCGAATGAGGCACTTTTTGTCCTTTCACCAACCTTTCAGTATAGAGGTAAATAATTTAGATCTCAGCACTGATCCCTATGGTACCCTATGAGTCGGATTTAGCCATACTGAAAATGATGTTACTCGACTCCATATGTCAGGGATTGTGAATTGGAGTGGTAAAGGCTGTTGGCAGAGAGGTGGAGGGGAGAGTGATCAGACAGAAAACGAGAGGATGAAATGTAAAGTGCAGAGTGCTTTCATCAGAAAGAATGTGGAGTTTTGTTCTTGTGAGTGCAGTGGCTGTTGTAATCCCTTTTTAAATTTGGCTTGATTTTAGTAATTGTGCTATACTTCTTGAAGAAAATGAATTGCTGTTGTCCATCTTTGCTTATGAAGATGTTTCTTTAGGTGAAGCATTCTTGTGACAAGCAAATGTACTTCCTTTCCTTTTTTTTAGATGATAAACTATACTAATCATGTAAAGAATGCAAATGCATAAACTTTTCTTCAGAATTTGAATTCATTCTCAAATAAATCATTTTTGGGAACAGAATCTCATGGAAGCTGGAATGCTGTAGCTCACTTTTATGTTATCGTTTTTGGAAAATATTGCACACATGATATTTGCAAGCGGAATCACCACTCTCATGGCATACAGAATCATTGGATATTATAGCATAGAAGGAGGCCATTCAGCCTTCTGTGCAAGTATTGGCTCTAAACAAGATCCAATCAGGTCCAGAGACAGTATGAACTGCAGATGCTGGAGAATCTGAGATAACAAGGTATAGAACTGGGTGAACAGAGCAGGCCAAACAGCATCAGAGGAGCAGGAAAGCAGATGTTATGCGCCTAGAGCCTTTCTGAAGAAGGGTCTAGGCCAGAAACGTCAGCTTTCCTACTCCTCTGGTGTTGCTTGGCCTGCTGTGTTCATCCAGGTCTACACCTTGTTATCTCCAATCAGGTCCATTTCATTGTGCTTTTCCCCACAGTACAGAAATGTACTTTTCTTCAAATATACATTCAATTATCTTTTTGTATAATCTATCATTCAGCCTATTTGTCCTATCCGTTCTGGCAGGGCATCCCAGATCATACTATTAATAGCATAAATTCTGATTCATTTACATCTTCTGATTAAAAAAAAGTCTTTGGGTCATGAAGTGCAGTGGTAACGTTTCTACCTCTGGGGCTATCTTGGGTTCAAGTATTACCTGCCTCAGATGTCTGTTATTACTTGTCAGAACAGGTTGATTAAAAATAATGCTTTATAAGTAAATGAAAGACACAGAATTTATATATAAATATCAGTTTTAGAAATTGAATTTCAAATAAAGACTACTCCTGTGAGAGGTTTTCTTAAACTATAAAACATCAGAGTCCTTCTGAAATGTTAAATTAAATCTTGTAATTATAAGGAAGTGGATGACTGTGGTCTCTCGTGGTGTTAATGGAAAGACGTTCAAACAGCTTGGTTTATGACAGATCAGGTGAATGTTTTGGGAAAATCCATAGTGTTAGGAATCAGGTTGAATTTTATTTTGCTGTTTGCTTTGAGATCATTCTACTTTTCTCCTATATTTAGATTTTATTTTGTCTCTTCTTCTGTGTAATAAATGGCAATTAAGCTGTTAAAGAAAACTTCAACCTGTGAATATGTTTCCATGACAAACCATCACAGTAACACACTGAACAAAAAAAACCTGTCAATCCAGGCTTATTTCTAGTGTCTAACTTGTCCAATAGTATCATCAAATGGGATCATAGAGTATGTCTACATCAAATGTTATCCTTAGTTAAACCAACACTGTCAGCCATAATCTTGAGAGAATGTATTTCAGTTGTGTTCATATTATGCAATTTTGAAAGGTCCAAAGCAGCTCATGTCAATCTTCAGAGTGATCACTTGTATTAAAGATGTAGTGCCTCACCACAGATACCATTATAACTACAACGTTCTGACACATTTAATATTTGAATAAAATGTCAGTTAGTTTAGTTCAGTAATTTTCTTGCAAAAGCTATTTGTTAGTCACTGTATTATCAAGTCTATACTTACACTGAAGGCTTTTCCCAAAACTGTACTAATATGTGAGATATTTTTAAAATAATATTTTCAGTGTTGTTAATATTTCTAAAACACAAAATTGCTTCAAAGCAAAATATAATTGTATTTAAATGCAGTTTCTTTTGTTTAATTTGTTAAATACATACATGCTTATGACATTTCACATTGTAAAGCAATCATCTGAAGTGTTGATTTTAATGCTAAATTTATTTATTTGTGAATTTATTTGCTACTAGTTGCCAATATGCTGTTTTGTAAGTTTTTTTTGTCACTGGCATTTGCTTGTTGCAAGTGGGAGTTGACAAAATAATTGCTCACTGCATCTGTATTAATAGACTACATTACTTGTAAATCTCTTGCCATTAATTTCCATGGGGGCTCTCCCAATTGATGAAAATCCTGGAGGCAGAGCTCAGAGATCAGCTTTTTAATATTAAAAGAATTCTCATGCAGAATGTAATTTGTTTTCAAATTGTAAGGTACTAGTGAATTGATGTGAAAACAATATTAACACAAATTAAACTATAAAATTTCCAAACAAAATGATACAAATTTTAATGTCACATTTAAAGACTACAGTTAAAGCATATGGGGATACAAGTTGCCTGTTGCATAATTCACAGTGGATACATCAGTTTACATCAGTTCTTTTCAATATGTAAACAGTCAGTGGTTAAAATAATCATGAATGAGAGAATGTCACTTACTGTAAATCACAACATAGAGGCCAACTCTTTTTCAACCATGACATAATCCACTTGCATTGATGGCCAAACTCAATTTTTTACCCCGGAAAGGATTGTAATAATATTCCCGGAAACCCTTACCTCCAAACAAATCATAATCCTCAGAAATGTTTGTACGTCAAAAATGAAGAGCTGAAGCAGTTTGTATTTCTCATAAGTATATCACTTGGCATTTATGTATGCTGCAAAACAAGTACTGTCAATATAAAAGCTTTTATTTCAACCAGTAAGCATATTTGTATAAAATTTCATAGTATACTGTCTTAACGAATCTCCATTTATTTTAAATTGAATAACAGCAGTTAAGGATTCTGACATTTTTTAACAATCAACCAAACTGACAGTGAAAACTTGGTTAAGATTGATAATAATGATATTTATCTATTTTCTGGCAGTTGTTGAAATTATTTAACGGCATTAAGGGCAATAAAAACTCAACTCTCTTCAGTGTATCACCCATTCATTTATCTAGATTCTACGTTCAACTCCTACAGGACCCAAAATCTTCAGATTAAAGATCAAAAAGGTAAACTTTGTGTGGAAACAGAATGTGAATGTGCATGCCTTCGTGAATACCTTCACAAGAGAGAGGGAGACAGGTAAGACTACGTTTAAGAAGGAGAAAACATTAAAGCAATGAAAATAGAGGGAAAATATTGAAGAGTTTGCATCACAACAGCTCAGTGTGAAATGTATTCCAGGCTACTAAGACACTAACTTACTTCGATATAGATCCTCTAGTCCTGCATTGAAAAATGATTAACAAGACTCTGCCCCAGGTCTCAGTACATTGTACAAAAACAGAAGTTGCTGGAAAAGCTCAGCATGTCTGGCAGCATCTGTGAAGAGAAAAAAATCAGAGTTAATTTTTCAGAGCATTGCAGAACTGAAGAAGGGTCACCGGACCTGAAATGTTTCCTCTGTTTCTTCCTCCACAGATGCTGCCGGACCAGCTGAGCTTTTCCAGCAACTTTGTTTTTGTTCCTTATTTACAGCATCTGCAGTTCTTTTGGTTTTTATTGCGAATAACCTGATGGTAACACTAATTAAGCTATGGAGGGCCTTATTCATTATCAACCCACAATAGGAATTATTTATTCACTTAGAGCTCTCAACTAGCCCAGATTTTTAGACCACCAAATGCCAATCCCTGTATTTGGAACATTTTGGGCAGGGTTTAATGAGCCTCCCATCCATCTTTGAGGGAGTATTAAGGCCAACCAACACCTTTTTGATACATTAAGCAGTAAAATAGAGCTTATGTGGAAGGCAGACCAAAATTACTGAATACAAAAAATAATAGCCATGAATAAATTCAACTGAGAATTTAGGAGAAACGTTTTTTTCATCTTACTACAAGGAATACTTGAGGCAGCTCACATTGGTACATTTAAAGGAAATTAAATAAATATATGAAGAAAACAGGAATTTTAAGATGTGGCAGTGGAGTTCGATTAACAAGGCAAAGGCTCAAGTAAAGTAATGGCAAAGCCCAACTGTGTCAAAGGGCTTTTTTTGTTATTGTTGTTATTCCCTTTACATTGTTTTCTAATCTTTCTTTAAGAAACCAACTAATCCATGGAATTCATAACCATTTAGATGTGATCTGAATCAATGTTTTGAATAAATTTGATTTATTTTTAATATTGGGCATTGTTCCTGGTTGTCTTTTTTAATAGGATCCCCACAGTGTGGAAACAGGCCATTCAGCCCCAAGTCCACACCAACCCGCTGAAGACCATCCCACCAGACCATCCGCCTTCCCTATCCTGTAATTCCTGTGGCTAACACACCAAACCTACACAACTATGAGCACTCTGGGTAATTTAGCATGGTTAATCCACCTACCTTGCACATCTTTGGACTGTGGGAGGAAACCAGAGCAACCAGAGGAAACCCATACAGTCACAAGGAAAACATAGAAATTCCACACAAATAGTTGCCCAATGCTGGAATCAAACCCAGGTCCCTGGTGCTGTGAGGCAGCAGTGCTAATGACTGAGCCACCACACCACTGATAATGTACAATGATGATTTAACTTGTGTAATTTGTGTTAAAGATATATGAAAGAAAATGCTTTGCTGTTGCGTTTTACATGAATTTAGGAGGCCTTAATGAGAACCTTTAGAAATGTAATCTCTCGTGGTAACATACAAAAGGTGGCAGCTAATTTTTATACTTCAGTGTCCCATAAATACAAATAACATATTAAACAAATAATTTGCTTTAGTTATTTTGGTTCAAGGCTAGATATTAGTTCTTGCACTAGGGAGGTTCTCCTGACATTTTACAGTTAGTGTTTTGGAAACTTATTATACTCATATCAAATCAATAACTGGTTGCTAATTGTGACCCAGCAAAGCACTACCCGCCATTTTGATAACATACTAAATATGGCACACAGTCCTGGAGGAGGTTTGCTCTATGCTCATTTGTAACAGTGAAATAGGCATACTATTAAAATAACTGCGTGAAAAGTATGATAAGACAATGCATCTTGTGGAAACTTACACAGTCAGGATCCAGATCGATACGACCTAGGAATGGCACTGCTTATAAACTTAGTCAGCAGCTACTCTTGAAGTAAAGATATAGTTACCCTTGGTTCCACATTTTGTTTTTACAACATTGCTTCTTAAGTTAATACTTAACTATTAAAATTTAATTCTTTATTCCCCACTTTTCCTCCAAACAAGTCTCTTTCACTTGAAACATTAATTACCAACATCTTTAGCAGCTCTGTTGGAAAATATATAAGATACATGTGCTTCCTTAGCACTGTCTGGCAAAGTGAACACAGAAAAGTGCAGGTTGGAAGCTTCTCTCCAGACAGGAACTTTTTCACCACTCCATCAGAAGGTAGGAGGACATAACTAGATAAGGACACAGAATTATGGGGCAGCATTGACAAACACTTGTTCTGTAGCACTGTACCCTGCACACAAGATGACAAATTGGTTTTCTTCCCTATCTATTTCTAAGATTGTTTTCAAAAGATTGTTCTTATTCTGTGGGTTCTCTTTATCATGAGCAACGGCTTGTGTCTCCATCATGGTCTTCTACAAAATTAAAGTAATATCTTTGTTCTCTCTTGCTCTCTCAAATGTTTCTTTATTATCTGTTAAGTCAGTATTCATTTTGTGTATCAGAAAGTTTCCTTCAGCTAATACTCCTCAGTGATCTTCGAACGTTGACCATTCTCTGTAAAGGGAACAATAATCCTCGATATATAGATATTTCTTCTCTTGTCTCAAGTGTGCAATTTTTTACAAAGGTTCTTGGGAAACCGTGACTTTTTCTTTTTCAGGCCCTGAGGCTGGGTAACATTGTGTGACTGGTGTAATAGCTGGATGCTCTTCATTCCCACCTATCTGCCCCATCCTTCTCACTGACCAATCGCCACTACCCCTTACCTGCATCCACCTATCACTATCCCACCGACCTTCCTCCAACCCCACCTCCCCCCTTTATTTATTACCAAGCTCTCTTCCCCCATCCCCAGTCCTGATGAAGGGTGTAAATCGAAAATGTTGACTTTCCTGCTCCTGTGGTGCTGCCTGACCTGCTGTGTTCCTCCAGCTCCACACTGTAGTCACTCAGTACACCATCTGGTCAGTGCTATCTATGCATCCAAGAAGTGTTGGAAATGGTCAGGCTTATTCAGACAGTCGTGCACTGGCTATGTTGTCTCTGGTGACTGAAAATTCCTCTCTTCTTCTCAGTCCCATTTTTAGCATTGCGTAGGTTTCCTTTGTCATGTGGTTATTCCTCTTTGTGAAGATTTCTGATTGAGTAATAAATTACTATCATTGTGCTTGATTGAAATTTACTTGCTTTGTTCCCTGCTGTGTGCTTTCTCCTGTGCTTTTTCTCCTTTTATACTGCTTCCCTCTTCAATCTGGTGCCTACATGAGGTTTGAAGTCCCTTGCCTGCTGTTTCCTTTCACTGCTGAGCTTCTCTTCAGGTTGCTGTCCCTGAGCTTTGGGATTTGAACACTGAGCACGCTATGTCCTTCAACTCACATTGTGCTGCCTCAGCACTTCAGTGAGGTGTTTTTTATGTGGTAGTATTGAAAGGATTTATTAAACATAAACATATAAAAGAGATGGGAAGAGATCATGAATCCCAGTGACAAGGCTTTAATTCAATATGATCTGATATCACTGGGACATAGATAGAAAGTGTTCAGCAGGCCAAGCAGCATCTTAGGAGCACAAAAGCTGACGTTTCAGGCCGAGACCCTTCATCAAAAATGGGGGAGGGGAAGGGGGTTCTGAAATAAATAGGGAGAGAGAGGAAGGCGGATCGAAGATGCATAGAGGAGAAGATAGGTGGAGAGAAGACAGACAAGTTAAAGAGGAGGGGATGGTGCCAGTAGAGGTGAGTGTAGGCGGGAAGGTATGGAGGGGATAGGTCAGTCCAGGGAGGATGTACAGGTCAAGGGGGCGGGGTGAGGTTAGTAGGAAGGAAATGGAGGTGTGGCTTGAGATGGGAGGAGGGGAAGGTGAGAGGAAGAACCGGTTAGGGAGGCAGGGACGAGCTGGGCTGGTTTTGGGATGCAGTAGGGGGAGGGAAGATTTTGAATCTTGTGAAATCTGATACTCCCTGGACTGACCTATCCCCTGGCCTATTTCTGATGAAGGGTCGAGGCCTGAAACATCAGCTTTTGTGCCTCTAAGATGCTGCTTGGCCTACTGTGTTCAACCAGCTCTATACCTTGTTATCTCAGATTCTCCAGCATCTACCGTTCCTATTAATACTGGGTCATAGCTGCCTTTGCACATGCTTAGTCAGTATTCTTAGAATAAGATCCTGCCAACCTTTTACTCTATAGTTCCCAAAGTGAAATGGGCTTAAAATCCTTTGCATATGCAAATCCAAAGCCTAGTTACGTTTGAATCCTTTCTCCTGTCCCACTGCTAGATTAGTTTGCCCTGATGTTTTTACAGCCTGGTAAAATAGAAGCAAACGGGAGAACTGGGAACATACAAACACGAAACCTTCTTTAAATTTATTTTTGGAATGGTTGTGTCTCTGACAAAGCCACATTCACTATCCATCTTTAATTTTTGATCAACTCTTATTCTGGGTAATTAAAGGTGATCAGTAAATACTGACTCCACCAGTGATATCCACATTCCAACACTAAATGAATAAAGGAGATAATTGTGAGCTTTTTTAGAGCTGCTGTAGTCTGAAGATATGCAGATGAACACTTGAAGCTGTGAAGAGTGCAGTTTCAGGATTGGGACTCAGTAGCAAATAGTAATGTAGTATGAATAGTGGATAGGATCTGACTTGACTAGGATAGTAGAAGTTGTGGTGTTCCCAAGTGACTGATATCAAGCTTCTGGTTAGTCAAGGTCATGGGTTTAGAAGAAGCTGTCAAATGAGACTTGGTAAGCTGTTATAGTGCACTTGGTAGATTTCGGCCACTCCTGCCATTGTGTTTCGATGGTGGAGGCAGTGAAGGTTGGATATGGTGAATATAGTACTGATCAAATTGGAATTATTAGTCTGGATCATGGGCTTCCTGAAAGCTGTTGGAGCTGCAGTCATCCAGGCAAGTGGAGTCAGTAATGCATCACGCAACATATGAATGAAAGAATGAAGATAACAATCACAGTCATGGCTCACTCCCACCTTCAATTTTCACTATCTCCTTTGTCTATGGCTAATTCACAGACGCCTCTCACCAACTCCCAGTTGCCTAGCTTAATGCAGTGCTGCTTTAACACTTGCGGCAATCTATTCTTCCATCGCACTTTATTGCTGAGCTACTTATTGCACTACGTATCTGCTTTAGTCTGATAGAAATGAAACACTGTTTCCAGTATCTGGAGAACTTCTTGTCTCACCATCCAGTCCAGGGATCAAACCCTGATCCTGCAAATGGTTGCACCTTAATTTCTCGGTCATTTACTGAAAGTAAAATTCTTATTTGGCAAAATATACAATTATGTATTTTTACTTATAGAAGTAATTCCTTATCTGTGTTCATATTCTATATACTACATGCTCAGTGAAAGACCAGTCCGTTTCCTCAGGGCATGTTTTATTCTGCTGCAGTGCAGGTACTGCTAGCTCCTATCATTTTCTTATGGGCAATGACAACAATTAGACTAATCTCCAATTCCGGCCATTATCTTAGACGTTAAGTTGTGAAAATAACGTATCTATCCTGAGACAATGATTCAGCATTAGCTCTGCATTCACACTTATCATCAATTCCCAAACAGCAAAATAAATTTTTGACAGAAGCAATTTTCGTCAGAATTTTTTCACCTTCTGAAATCCGCTTTATTTTCTTTTTGCAGCACTAGCCTTTAAAAGCATTGGATCAACCTTTTAAATAATAGGAAATTGGTGCTTTTTAAAATGATTATAAAACTGTTTGTTAAGAAGCACATGATTTATTTGATTTAAAATTAATAAAATATTATCATTGTTTAAGAGGATTGGTTCTAAAGTGAAAGGAAAGGGAAAATAAATGTTAGTTTTCTCTCTGTGAAAATTACTTGTAAAGAGGTAAAACACCTTTGAACAGTGGATGAAAGTCAACATTTTCAAAATCATATGATTTTAGTTAAATGTAAAACAAGGTCCCTGCACCGGGGGGTAATAAATTTTAAGATATTTGCTGACATGAGTTTCACAACCCAGAGAGAAAGAGAGAGATTCGCAGAAGCAGGTCTGTTCAGATCTAAATTGATTGATTCAGAGAGAGAAGATCCTTAACAGCAGACATGCTGTTATTGACAGTGCAGGCAGTCCAGGTTTTAGAAGGAGGGCGGTGGGGAGGAGGGCCTTGGGTCAGAAAAGTCCTGAGTTGCCTCGAAGAAAGTCAAAACAGGTAGAGGGCTGTGGTGGCATCAGAAAGGATAGTATATCTCAACGCTGTTGACAACATAAGGTTAAGAAAAACCACATTAAATGTTAGTGAGCTGAGTTAGCAACTTGTTGAAAAGTTTCGGAATGGGGAATGGTCTGAGGAAAATAGCAGCAAATAAATGCAAAACAGGCGAAAGGCCAGCCATTTGTGGTGACAGCATTCAACCTGGTGCACAGCTGGGCTTCAAATATTTCATTGATGGCTGAAGTCCTGGAAGGCCTTGGCATTAGCAAGTGTCCAATGGTTAGCATGAAAGCAGTGACATAGAAGTGTAGTGCACATCTAATGAGTTGAAGAACGGAGAATGAAATGCAAACTCACTAGAACTTACAAAAGGGAAACTCTTCATAAAACTACTTAAAATTGACACTTAGCTGGTTTTTAAAAGAAAATTTAGCTTCACTCATTCTATTTACCCATGGTTAAAGTAATGGGTTTTAGCCAAGCTATTTGCGCGTTGGTACCAGGTCCTTTGTGTCAAAACAACATATGTAGAGTAGAATGCCCCGGGGTGGGGGGGAAGCGAAACATATAAAAAAGGATCTATGATGCACTTATATCACAATACTGCTATTTCACAATGGGCAGGAGGTCAGTGTGGGAGGTGGTGGGGTAACAGGTGTTGAAGAAGTGAAATGTGTAGTTTGCAACCACAACATATCATAAAATAATTAGTATGCATGTAACTTGTTGCAATCATCATGTAGATGTTCGATGATCAATTCGAATATTTAGATTGAACTTTTTCAGTGAAATTGGAAAGATGACAGAGAAATGGAGGTAAGAGCTATCTGCTCCCCAAGGTAAGTGCCACTTTTAGTTTTGCTGATAGAACAGGAAGAGTAAGACTTCTTATCCACAGCTCTCCCAGGAAAACATTTATTCTGCTGGAATTGATCATAAGCCTTCCACTCCCAATTCACAATACCCGGCCTGCACCATGTTTCAAAAAGCCATCCTACCCAGTCCCTCATAGGCTTTACCCCACCTTCACACGTCTTTACGACCACCGAATTTCCTCGTCACAGACTGTCACTACTCCAAAACAAAGCAGCCATCCATATCCCGGAATTACAGCCTTCTGATGTGGTGTTCCTTTCTACCAATCAGACAGTCTGTCCTCTGGTTGGCTAGATGGCAGAAAGCAGAGCTAGAATCAGTATACCTCTGATTTAAAAATCAACAAGGTTTCTACATTCCCTACATTTATTATTCTCAGCCAGATCTTCCCCATTTGCCCATAATTATTGAGATTTTAGTCTGTGCCTTTTCTTGGAGTTGTCATCTGGCCTTAAAGGGATGCTTTCATTGCCTCCTCTCCCCAGCTTCCTAATACCGGGGGCAGAACTGAGCAATACAATGCAAAAGTAAATACAAGAACCAAAAGCCTAACTTACACAGTTTAATTCAATCACAGTTGCATGATGCTAAGTGATCCAATTAATCTATTTTCATTTTACATTTCCTTGCACTTTCAATTTGAGGCTAAATATTGTCTCTGTTCAGCTAATATGAAATATACAGGGATGAAATAGAAAGGAAAAGAAAGAGAGTTTGGAAGACCTTTTTTTAACTTCAGGAACACTAACATGCTTTACAGCCGGTGAGGCATTTTTGATGTGTAGACAGTATTGGATTGTAGGAGATACAGAAAGCCATTTGTGCACAGCCAAGCCTCACAAACTACCAACTTCATGGTCATTACCAATTACTAAAACTCTTTATTGTACACTTATTTTCCTTCTTAAAAAGCTGAATTCCAGTCCACTAAGTGAGATCATTGAATTAGTAGTAACATTGCATTATTGAGCCCAATTTGAACATGTACATCTCACACTGAAGCCAGACAGCAACCAATGAAACACAGTGACACCCAAACCAAAATGCTTAGAGTCGAGCCTGTGTACCTGCTTTGTCATAGACCATACTATACGCAGATTTAAGGTTCAACATGTTTCCAATTGCAGGGTCAGGGAAATTAAAGAAAATTACCAATCACAAAAGTTTGTGGATATTCTCATAATAGTTTAACTTGCAGTCATATTGGCAATTTTTAATGCAAATATCGACTTACATAACACTCCAGTTTTGTTGCTTTCTAGCAAGTATTGGGATCAGATAATAAAGTAGCCTGATACTGCACAAAATCTTTAGCAATAAATGAGCAAAGTCACTCAGTTTGCACGAGTGGGATTAGACGTGAGTTTCTATGGTGGCAGACATTTAAACATCATGAATGAAGAGGTCTGTCAGGTCACAGCCAGGCCTCTTAATGCTAAGAGGCACATACACATCTGTTAAAGTCTGCACTAAGTGCACCTCCTGTCTCCTGAACCATAGTGGCAAACGGAAATTAGAGAATGAATAGGCAACAAATTCACACAGGAAAATGGGTCAGTGATCTTATATTGAAGTGAAGCATTAGAGCCACCAGCCTGAAATCTTTCAATGCCTCTATAGCCTACAACTGGGGTGAAAAGTTCAGGCAAAGCTGACAGGTTCACAGAATTAAAAACAAGATGGAAATAAAAAAAGAATAGCAATGATGATCTAAAAGGTTAAAAGAATCATACAGCTCTTCCAAGTAGTGTTCGTGTAAAAAAAAATGTTTACCCAGCCTAAGTAAAAAAATTGTTAACAGCTGGGACATTGCATTGTGGAAATTGTTAAATAATTTATATAATTGCAAGGATAAGCAAATACCCTCCAAAACAAAGTAAAAAGCATTCTTGAGGCAAAAAGGTACATTTCACTGCAGGTCACAACCTCTTCTTTAAATAAAATTCTTTCTCTTTATGTCAAAGGTTTACTTTCCCCAAAAGAAAAACATGATGCCCTCGGAAAAATGCAATGTTCTAATCACTGGGAATTGAAATAATGATGTTGCCACAGGAGATTAAAAGAATGGTAGAAGAAACTAATGTTTTATTTGTAAACAGTGCCATGGAGGACTAATTTGCGGCATCAGCATTAGGTCATTAGAGAGTCTCAATGCCCTGTCCATTGAATGTTTTAAAATTAGAGTTCTCCTATTTAAGACTGAAATATGATTGATTTTTCCCTTACAAATGGTTGTCAATCTATGGAATTCTCTTCCCTACGGAGCAGTGAAGTAGGTCATTGAATACATTCAAGGCTGAATTATTTGTTTGATGGACAAGCGAATCTAGTTGGGTTTGGAGAAGGCAGAGAAAAAAATATAGAAATGAAAACAAAGTGTTAGAAAAGCTCAGTAGGTCCGGCAGTACCTATGGAGACAAATCAGAGTTAATGTTTCAGGTCAAATGACCCTTCCTCAGAACACTCCACAGAATAAAAGTGCAGTTGGAGCCATTGTGGGATCAGATCTTTTTAAATGCAAGAGCAGGCTTGAGGGGCCAAGAGTTAGTTTCTTATTCTTGTGTTCTTTTTCTTCCTTATTTGACTGTGGCAAGTAATCAAGGAACGGGATAAAGCTCCATGAAAGCAGGAAAGGAAAAAAGCTTAGATATATCTAGTCGGCCTTTGTTGAGCCCAGTGAATGTCCTCAATTTGATCTTGTCTTGAAAGCTGAATGCTATAATTTTCTTGGTTACTCTGTTTTCAGGTCATGATGTAATTTCTTTCAAGCTCTCTATCATTATTATTACATTTTTGCTCAGCAGAAGTACTAAAAAACATTCTACATGAAATGTCTGTATATACTTAATTCTACTGCACATGCATCTACTTCCTTCCCATGAACTTTCATAAGTGACCTGGCCCTGACATTTACAGGATGCTTGGGAGGATGCAGGTGAAGGTGAATTTGGCAACTGCAAAAACCAGCCGGCACTCAGTAGGGCCTGGCCTGGAGGTTTATGAGCGAGGCTGATGGAGGGAGAATGGAGACTGAGACAAGGCAAGGATGGCTGGGATAAAAAAAATGCCAGAGAAACTCAGCAAGTTTGACACCATTTCTGGAGAAAGAAACAGAGTTTCTGATGAAGGGTCTAGGGCCGAAACATCAGCTTTCATGCTCCTAAGATGCTGCTTGGCCTGCTGTGTTCATTCAGCTCCACACCTTGTTATGTCATTGAACATTTTGAGTCCAGTATGACTCTTCTTCCAATCAAGAAGAGTTATATTGGACTTGGAATGCAGGGGGATGGTTTGATGACAGAGGTCGAGGAGAGAGGCTGAAGACTGAGGTTGGGAGGGAGGGAGCAAAATGTTGGAGAAGGAAGGATGAAACTGGAGACAGCATTGCTGGTCTTCCTCAGACTCTCCCAGCAGGGGTACTACGGAATGCAAAGTGACATATTTTTAGGAGTCAGCAGATCACACCCTGAATCAGCTCTGAATCCATACCCTTTTTTTGTGGTAATTTTAAGTTGTGATATTGATGTTCTCAGCAGGCTATGAAATGTTTCTTATATTCTGTATCCTGAAGTTTTCCCATTAAATTTTAAAGACATGTTGATGAAATCATTTAGAGTCAATCTTGATAATTTAACTTGATATATAGTGCTACACCTGTTGGAAAGAGCCCAATGATGTTTGGGAGTAGTGCGTTAGCATAGATTAAAGATATGCTGACTAATAGAAGACAGACAATTAGGATAAAGTGAAACATTTTCAGGATAATAACCTGCAATTAGTAGAGTTCCACAGGAATCAGTGCTGGGGCTACAATTACTTATAATAAATATTTATGATTTAGATGATGGAAGTATATATACTGTTGCCAAGTTTGTAGATGACACAAAGGAAGGTGAAAAGACAGGTAGTGAAAATGGCTCCGAGAGTTATCACATACAAATTGATATATACAGACTCAATGGAGAAAAACTAGGCAGCTAGGTTATAACTGTGGGAATGTGTGTGGTTATGCATTGTGGCAGGAAGAATGGAAGAGCTGAATTTTTTTTTAAATGGGTAAAGATTTCAGAAAACAACAGCACAGTCATTTGGAGCTGCTAGTGCTTAAATGACATAAAGCTCATATCCAAGCTCAGTAGGTAATAGGGAAGTGGAATTCTTCAAAAGGAAAGAAGTATATAAGTTTAGAAAGCTTGCTGAAACTATGCAAGAAACTAGTCAGACCACAAGTGCGATATAAAAGGTTTAATAGCAGAGCATTTGGAAAACAGTGGTAGGATTGAACAGAATCTGCATGCTAATCTACTGGAAGCTTGGATATGTAACTGATAGAATTCATCAGGTTGAGCAAATAAATGTGGTTTACTTAAATTTTCAGAAGGCTTTCAAAAAGGTTCCACATAAGAGATTAGTCTGCAAAATTAAAGCAGATGGAATTGTTGCTTCTATACTTACATGGTTAGAGAACTGGTTAGCTAATAAGTAACAAATAGTAGGAATAAATGGGTCATTTTCTGAATGGCAGCTAGTAGTCAGTGAGGTACTGCAAGGATTACTTCTTAGACACCAGCTATTCCCTATATATTGTAAGATAATAAAGTGTGAAGCTGGATGAACACAGCAGGCCAAGCAGCACCTCAGGTGCTCCTGAGATGCTGCTTGGCCTGCTGTGTTCATCCAGCTTCACACTTTATTATCTTGGATTCTCCAGCATCTGCAGTTCCCATTATCTCTGATACATTCCCTATATATTATTGATTTAGATGAGAGATCTAAATGCAGACAAGACAAAGCTTGGTGGGATGGTGAGCTGTGAAGAGGTTGCAGAGATGATTCAGGTGATTTGGGTAAATTATCCAAACGGCAATAGATTGGGAAGGGGAGATGTACAATAAAATTTGGGTGTCCTTGTACACTAAACTTACTGAAAATAATTATGCAGGTACATCATGCAATGAACAAGTCAAATGGTATTTGGTCTTTATAGAAAGAAGAAGCAAATATATGAGTAGGATGCCTTGCTGTGATTATGCAGGGCCTTGTTGAGACTATACTTGGAATATTGTGCGCAGTTTTGTACTCCTTTCCTGAGGAAGAAAGTTTTTGCTATGGAGGGAGTGCAGCAAAGGTTCACCAGACCATTTCTTGGGATGGCAGGACTGGCACATGATGAGATATCAGTTCGTTTGGGAGTTTCACTGGAGTTCAGAAGAATGAGGAGCGTGTCTTCAAACTCTCTAAAATTCTAACAGGACTGGGCAACGTAAATACGGGAAGAGTTGCAGTCCAAATGTAAGGGTCACATCTAAAGATAATTAAACTGAAGTAAGGAGGGAAATTCCTTTACCCAGAGAGTGATGAGCCTGTGGAGTCTGCTTTCACAGTAAGTTGTTGAGGCCAAAACATTGCGTGTTTTCAAGAAGGAGTTGTAGTCATTCGGGTTAGAAAATCAAAACAGTTAGAGAGAAAGCAGGAACATGGCACAGAGCTGGATTTGATGTCATATTAAAAGCAGAGCAGAGTTGAAGGGCTGAATAGTCTATTCCTGCTCCTATTTTTTTCTATGCCTCTAATACTGCAAAGAGTTTTGATTCCCTTATAAGGAAAGGTTTTTGGCATTGGAATTGGTCCTGAAAATGTTTATAAGTTTGGGCCTAATAATGGAGAGATTTTCTTATGAGGAGAGGTTGAGTAATGTGTGCTTGTATTCATTAGAGCTTAGAAGATCAATAGGAGATTTTACTGAACGTAAGATTGTTCAGGGTCATGAGAGGATAGGAGTTGTTTTCCCTGTGTGAGAGAGTCTAAGATCTGTGGACATAATTTCAGAATAAGGAATTGCCCACTCAGAAGATGATGAACATGTGGAATTCATTGCTACAGCGAACTAATTGAGGCTAAGTCATTAAGTATATGCAAGACTGAGGTAGACAGATTTCTAGTTATGGGGATAAAACTCGAAGTGGACGTGAATAATCAGGTCCGCCATGATCTTATTGAATGGCAGTGCAGAGATGATGGGCAAACAGAGCCTTTTGTATCTATATTTTGTAGGCTTATTCATGGCTTGTAGGACAAAGTGATAAAAATTGAGGCAATTGAGCCATTTGATTTATCGATTTATTATTTTCACATGTACTGAGAAAATGAGAAAAGTCATTGTTTTGTGTGCTATAAAGGCAGATTGTACTGTACAAAGAGAGTCAGGGTAGCAGAAACAAAGTACAGAATACAGTGTTATAGCTGCAGAGAAGTTGCAGAGAGAGATCAGAATTAACATTTGGGAGATCCATTAAAAAGTCTGATAACAGCAGGGAAGAAGCTGTCCTCAAATCCATTTGTAAGTGTCTTCAAACTTTTATATCTTGTGCCCAATGGAAGAATTTGAAAGAGAGTATAACCGGGGTGGAAGAAGTCTTTGATTATGTTGGTTGCTTTCCTGAGGCAGTGGGAAGTATAGACAGAGTCAATGGGTGGAAGGCTGGTTTGCTTGATGGACTGGGCTGTGCTTATAACTCTCCATGCTCCATCTGTGAAAATTGATAAGAGTGCTTATAGACATACTGAATTTCCTTGGAATCCTGAGATAATAGAGACATTATTGTGCTTTCTTGACCATCATGTGAACATGGGTGGGCCAGGGACATATTGTTGGTGATCATCACTCCCAGGAACTTGATTGTCTCGACCATTTCTACCTCAGCACCTTTGGTGCAGACAGGGGCATGCTTTCCACTCCACTTCTTGATGTCAATGGCCAGATCCTTCATTTCTCTGATGGAGAGATTGTTGTCTTTACACAATGCCACTAAGCACTCAATTTATTTTGTGCATTCTGTCTCAACATTGTTTGAGTTCCAAGTTACAACAGTGGTATCCGTAGCAAACTTGTGAATGTGTTGGGGCGGAATTAGGCCATATAGTCTTTAGTATATAGGGAGTATAGTAGGGGCGGAATGCACAGCATTGCACAGCACAAGTGTTGAGGATTATGGTGGAGGAGATGTTGTGACCTTTTCTTACTGACTGTGGTCCAAGGGTCAGGAAATTGAGGATCCAGTTACAGACAGGGGATCTGAGACCTAGTTCTCGGAGTTTGGATGTGAGTTTGGATGTGAATTGTGGTGTTGAGGTGGAACTGTAGTCAATACATAGGAGACTGGCGTTAGTATCCTTATATTCCAGATGTTCCAGAGATGAGCAGAGGGCCAGGAAGATGGTGTCCACAAGATAGTGTGGACCTGTTGAGCTTGCAGGTGAATTGCAGAGGATCAAGGCAGTTCTGTAGGCTGGAGCTGATGTGAGCCATGACTAACCTCTCGAAATTCTTCATAATTAGAGAGGCCAGATCCACCTGGTGTTAGGCGTTTTAGCATTCAGTGTGATTTTTCTCTGGCACCGGTACGATGTTGGTCTTCTCAAAGTAAGCAGGAACTTCAGATCATAGTAAGGAGAGGTTAAGAACGTCTGCAAATACCCCCATCAGCTGTTTCACACAGGATCTCAGTGTACAGCTAGGCACTCCATCTGGGCCAATTGCTTTCCGTCGATTTACTCTCAAGAAGCTCAACCGAATGTTTGTGGCAGTGACCATGGGTACATGTGCACCCAAGGCCGTTGGAAGGGTGACATTATTTCACTGACCTTCTGCTCAAAGCAAATGTTAAATGCATCAATCTCGTTGTATAGGAATGTGCTGTCCCGCTCCCCCCTCCCCGACTCCCGCCAACCCAGTTCTGTTTGACTTTGCTTTGTATCCTGTTATGTTGAGTAGGCCTCACCACAAACAAGGGATGTCTGTGTCATTGCTCTACGTCACAAGCTTCGTTTGGTCTTGCCTCATGGCATCTTTGGCCTTGCAAAGGTTGTACCTGGACTTCCTGTATAGGTTGAGTTGCCCAACTTGTACACCTCAGACCTGGGCTTCAGTTGGGAGTGGATCTCCCAGTTTATTTATAGTTCCTGGTTGGGGAAAATTTGAATTCACTTCATCAGCATGCAGCCTTCTACACACTCACTAATGAAGTCTGTGATGGTAGTGATACAGTTGTTTAGGTTGGTCACTAAGTTTTTGAATATGGACCAGTCCACTAACTGTGAGCAGTTCTGTGGAAGCCCTTCCGTTGCCTCAGACCATCACTGCACTACTTTCTGTATGGGTCCTCATGCTTCTCAGCTTGTAAGCTGAGAGAAAGAGCATAGCGTTGTGATCTGATTTTCCAAAAGATGTATGGTGCATGGATTGGTTGGCATTTTTGATGGTTGCATAGCTGAGGTCATAGATTTTGGGACTTATGGTGGGATAGGAGATATGTTGATGTCATTTTGGGAGCACATTCTTGAGGTCCACCCAGTTGAAGTCACTGGTTACGATGAAAGTGTCCTCAGGGTGTCCTGTCTCAAGACTTTGTAGTATTGTACACTTCATCAAATACACTGTTCACTTCTGCATTGGGTGGGATGTAGACCACTGTCAGAACAGCAGAGCTGAATTCACATTACTAATGGTAGGATGGCACTTTACCACAAGGTATTCTAGATCCGGGAAGCAATGAGTCGCCAGGAGGTGTGGATCAGGGTGCAGACCCCACCATCCCTTGCTTTACCAGAGGATGTTGAGCAGTCCATTCAGTGAACTGAAGGCCTCTGGTTGTAAGGCACAGCCAGGTGTAACAGAAGTGAGCCAAGTCTCTGTACAAGAGAGCATACAGCTGTCTCTCAATTCCCTTTGGAAGGTACGTCTAGCCTTATGTTTATCCATTTTTGTCTCAGACGCTTGGACATTTGCCAGAAGTATGCTGGGGAGGGGAGATTTGAAACTCTGAGTTTTAGTTTTACCTCAAGTGCAGCACACCTCCGCTGGAGGTAGCTGCTGGGTTGTTGGTTTCTCCGAGTCGATTCTAGCTGGTGGTGGCATAAGGCTGCTGCTCCAAGAGGCAAGTGTGTGCTCCCAATAGGGTTCTGGGTACCATTCACAGCCTTGGCCATTCCGAAGTGGGTGGGAGTTGTGGTAGGATCTTGTGGTCAGTTCGGTCAGGCCTCCTTACGTCAGATCACCACGGCCTCAGGTCTTGCTCCTGTGCTGGTCAGATCACAGCTCTGGGTTTCCATGAAGTCAGAAAGGTCAGGCCTGCGAGAGGCTGGAAGGCCGCTGGGCTTGTGGTTCCAGCATCGGCAAGGTAAAGTAGGTGTACCTAATGTGTCCTGGGCACTAGTCACGTCCACAAGCATTCTGGGTTGGAGGGGTGGTGTTGTGGTCAGTTGGATTGGACCTCCTCAATGTCGGGCCACTGTGGGGCCAGGTCATGTTCCCTTTAGTTAAACTGGGCTTGAGATTCCAGCGTCAGTCGTCAAACCTGATATCTGCTGCAGACAACTCGCAAAATGTAGCCATGCTCCGGTGCCATCTTGAAATGCATTACACTGCTATTGATGCATGAAATATTAAACGAATAGTTTTTGTATGTTTTACCCCAGAATGATTCCACATCAGGATTGACTTGTCATAAATCAATTTGATTACATACATTTCTGGTGAATTTAAAAGCACACTAAATGGCCCCATGAGGGTGGCTGCTGTAAATGTATGGACATAGCAGTCCTTCCAAATTCTCCTCAGCAGTTAACGTCAGCCAGACCATCAATGCCTCATGTACATCCTAATGAGGCTAGGATGCTAGACATCTGTTAGAAAGGTGCTATGGAAATGATTGTCTCCAAGAAAAATAGTCCTATACAGTTGAGTTGCAATTTACACTTCTCTTAAAGGAAGTGTAAAATGATTTTCTACTTAAACAGGAAGGAGTCCTAGGCAGTAGGTTATCTGCAGTGCAAACCTTACCGCTATGGTAACTGCTTCTCTTCACTCAGCAGGCAGGTCTTATGGCCCTCACAGTATGGACCCCAATTACCTTTTGAATTATACAATTTTGAAATTGTAGGTTGTTAAGGAGTTAGCACCTTTCCATTCATCCACTGTCAAAATCATCTTATGAAGTTAGCTAAGTCTCTGGCCTATAATTTGCAGCCACCAACCTGTACTTGTGAGTGTGCTTGTGTCATTTTATATACCCTGTATCTGAGTGTGTGAAGTAAGCACACTTCTGCCTTAACTTTACCACAGCGCTATTGCCTTTCTTGCAAAGTCAAAACACACAGAGAGGGAATGAGGAAAATATTCTGCCATTGCTTACAAAATAGGAATTAAATTAAACAATCACTTTGCAGATATGTTGGAGCCAAAGTTAGCACAAAGGAAAATACTTGTGTTTGTTAGAGGTCAATCATTTCAACTCCAGGACTTTTTTGCAGGAATTGATATTAAGGTTGTTTCCCTTGGAGCACGGGAGATTTGAGAAGGGAGATTTGAGATTTGAGACATTTGAGCTTTCTAAGGGGCATAGATAGGTTTGAAAGCAAGAAACATTCCTCCTTGAGGGAGGGGTTAATGACAGGGTCAAGGGGAACATAGATTTAAGTTAAGGGGCACGACATCCAGAGATGGCAGAACAACTGTTTTCACTCAGAAGGTGATGGGAATTCTAAACACTCTGTCTGTGAAAACAGTACAGGCAAAATACCTCAATATTGAAAGACTGCTTAAATGTGCACTTGAAATGAGAAGGCATATGAGGCTATGAGTCAAGTTCTTGAAAATGGGATGAGAATAGGTTGGGTGGTTGTTTTTGACTCACAAACATGATCGGCCAAAAAAGCCTCCATTTTTACATCATTTGATTTGATTTGATCTGATTTAATTAGGTTTGACTTTTTTTTCTATTCACCTGTGGGATGTGGCTGTCGCTGGTTGGCCAACATTTCTTGCCCCTTCCTAGTTGCCCTTGAGAAGATGGTGGTGAGGTGCCTTCTTGAACCACTGCAGTCCCCCTGCTGTGGTTTGACCCACAATGCTATTAGGGAGGGAATTCCAGGATTTTGACCGGGTACAGGTCAAAGGAACAGTGAAGGAACGGCGATATATTTCCAAGTCAGGGTGGTGAGTGACTTGGAGGGGAACTTGGAGGTGGTAGTGTTCCCATATAGCTGCTGCCCTTGTCCTTCTCAATGGAAGTGGTCATGGATTTGGAAGGTGCTGTCTGAGGATCTCTGGTGAATTTCTGCAGTGCATCTTGTAGGTAATACACACACTGCTGCTACTAAGTGTCAGTGGTGGAGGGAGTGAATGTTTGTGGATGAAGTGCCAATCAGGTGAGGTGCTTTGTCCTGCATGGTGTGAAACTCCTTGAGTGTTGTTGAGGCTGCACTCATCCAGGTAAATGGGGAGTATTCCACCACATTCCTGACTTGTGCTTTGTAAATGGTGGACGGGCTTTGAGGAGTCAGGAGGTGAATTGCTCGCTGCAGTATTCGTAGCCTCTGGCCTACTCTAGCCATCAATGTATTTATGTTGTGAGTCCAGTTGAGTTTCTGATCAATGGTAAACCCCATGATATTGACAGTGTGAAATTAGTGATAGTAACACCATTAAATGTCAAGGGGCAGTGGGTAGATTCTCTCTTATTGCTGATGGTCATAGCCCGACATTTGTGTGACCCAAATGTTACTTGCCACTTGTCAGCCCAAGCCTGGATAGTGTCCAGGTCTTGTTGCATGTGAACATGGACTGCTTCAGTATCTGAGGAGTCACGAATGGTGCTGAACATTATGCAATCATCGGCGAACATCCCCACTTTTGTCCTTAAGATGGAGGGAAGGCCATTGATGAAACAGCTGAAGACGGTTGGGCCTAGGACACTATCCTGAGGATCTCCTGCAGAGATGTCCTGGAGCTGAGATGATTGACCATCCACAACCAAGGCCATCTTCCTATGAGTCAGGTATGACTCTAACCACTGGAGCGTTTGCCTCCTGATACCCATTGATTCCACTTTTGCTCAGGCTCCTGGATGCCACACTCAGTCAAATGCAGGCTTGATATCAAGGGCTGTCACTGTCTCACCTCACCTCTGGAATTCAGCTCTTTTGACAATGTTTGAACCAAGGCTGTAATGAGATCAGGAGTTGAGTGGCCCTTGTGGAACCCAAACTGAGCATCACTGAGCAGCTTATTGATGAGTAGGTGCTGCTTGATACCGCTGCTGATCATCACTTTACTGATGATCGAGAGGAGGCTGATGGGGTAGTAATTGGCCGGGTTGGATTTGTCCTACTTTTTGTGTACAGGACATAATTGGGCGATTTTCCACATTGTCAGGTAGATACCAAGCTGTACTGGAACAGCTTGGCTAGGAGAGTGGCAAGTTCTGGAGCACGAGTCTTCAGTACTATTGCCAGGATGTTGTCAGGGACAATGGACTTTTCAGTATAGTGTCTCCAACTGTTTCTTGATATCACATGGAGTGAATCGAATTGACTGAAGACTGGTATCTTGAATGCTGGGGACCAGTGGAGGAGGCCAAGATGGAGCATCCACTCGGCACTTCTAGCTGAAGATTGCTGTGAACACTTCAGCCTTATTTTTTGCACTAATGTGCTGGGGTCTTCCATTACTGAGGATGGGGATATTTGTGGAGCCTCCTCCTCCAGTGAGTTGTCTAAATGTTAACCACCATTCACGACTAGATGTGGCAGGACTGTAGAGCTTAGATCTGATCCGTTGGTTGTGGGATCACTTAGCTCTGTCTATTACTTGCTGCTTTCACTGTGTGGCGACAAGTAGTTCTGTTTGGTGGCTTCACCAGGTTGATACCTCATCTTCAGTTATGCCCTCCTGCACTCTTCATTGAACCAGAGTTGGTCCTGTGGTTTGATTGTAGTGGTTGAGTGGGGGATATGCCAAGCCATGAGGTTACAGATTGTGCTGGAATACAATTCTGCTGCTGCTGATGGCCCACTGCGCCTCATGGGTGCCCAGACATGAGTTGCTAGATCTGTGTGAAGTCTGTCTCATTTAGCACAGCGATAGTGCCACACAAAATGATGGAGGTTCTTTACAATGTGAAGGTGGGACTTGATTTATTATTGCCGTATGTACCAAGATGCAGAGAAAAGTGCTGTTTTGTGTGCTAACCAGATGAATCATAACTTACACATGTACGTCATGATAATAGAACAGAGTGCAGAATGTAGTGTCACAGTGAGAGAGAAGGGGCAGAGAAAGATCATTTCTAATATGAGTTTAATAACAGCAGGATAGAAGCTGTTCTTAAACCTGTTGGGATGTGTTTTCAAACTTTTATATATTCTGCCTGATGGGAGAGAGTGGAAGAGAACATAACTGGGGTGTGCAGGATGGTGGGGGTGGTGGTTTTGAATATGTTGGCTTCTTTCCCATGGCAGTGGCAAGTATAGATGGAGCTAATCGAAAGAAGGCTGGGTTTCGTGATGGACTGGGCTGAGTTCATAACTGTAAATTCTTGTGGTCTTAGACAGATGTAGACCGCTGAGTCTGAATCTCTCAGGGTAGTATCCTAGGTCCAACTATCTGCAGCTACTTCATTAATGATCATTTTCTCTATCAAAAAGGTCAAAAGTGGGGATGTTGTGCAATCATAAGCAAATGTTCAGCACTATTCACTACTGCACACATATTGAAACAGTCCAAGCCCACATGCAGTAAGACTCAGACAATATCCAGGCGTGAACTGACAAGCCGTAACTAACATTCATTCCTCACAAATACCAGCACCATTGATGCGAGTATATACCAGTGTGCATCATCTACAAGATGCATTGTTGAAATTCAAAAACATTCCTCAGAAAGCACGTTTTACCATGTAGAAAGACAAGGGCAGCAGATCTATAAGAATATTTTCACATGCAGGTTCCCCTCCAAGCCACTCATTATCCTGACTTGGAAATATATTGCCATTCATTCACTGTTGCTGGGTCGAAATCCTGAAACTCCCACTTTAATGCTTGACCAGCTTTAGAAAGCAATTCACCACCACCTTTGCAAAGACAACCAGAGATGAATAATAAATGTTGGCCTGGCCAGTGATATTCACGTCCCATGAATGAATTACTTAAAAAGGGAGATAAACCCATAGTAAAACTGGTAATAGACTGCATCTTTTAACTATAATGCACAGAAAACACTGTTGATCACAGGTTGTGCAAAACCTTTTATTGTGGTGTCTTTTATAGAATTGCATAAATTTACGCAGTGAGTATTTAGAGCAATGAAAGGTTCAATAAACATCTGTTTATTTCAAAATCAAACATAATTCAAATAGTGGGTACCTACAACTAAAGTATTTCCTGGGCGACCACCATGAAAGACTAAAATCATAGAATTAAATTCACCTTTGTTTTAATTTTCCCTTATTTCCTTCCTCTGTAAGACCTATAGGGTGCAGGTGCTCAGTAACTGGAAATGAAGTCACAGATCGGCTGATAGTGAAAAAGGCATTTTATACGCTTGCCTTCATTGGTCAGTACATTGAGTATAGGAGTTCGGACACCATGTTGCAAGCATACAAGACACTGGTAAGGGCACTTTTCGAATGCTGTGTTCAGTTCTGGTCTCCCTGCTGTAGGGAAGATGTGATTAAACTCGAAAAGGTTCAGGAAAGATTTACAAGGATGTTGCCAGAATAGAAGTGTTTGAGCTATTGGGACAGTCTGAATAGACTGGTGTTTTTTTTCCCTGGAGCGTCGGAGGCTGAGGGGTGACCTTATAGAGCTTAATGAATTTGAGAGTCCTGGAGAGCGTGAATAGCAAAGATCTTTTTCCCAGGGTAGGCGAGTCCCAACAAATGGGTATAGGTTTAAGTAGAGAGGGGGAAAATTTGAAAGGGAGCTGTGGGGCAGTTTTTTCATGCAGAGGGTGGTGCATGTATGGAACAAGCTGCCAGAAGAAGTGGTGGAGGCTGGTACAATTTACAACATTTAAAAGACATCTGGGTGCGTACATGAACAGGAAGGGTTTAAAGGTATATGGGCCAAAGCTGACAAATGGGACTAGATTAGTTTAGGATATCTGGTCTGCAAGAACCAGTTGAACCAACGGGGTCTGTTTCCATGCAGGGTAACTCTGTGGCTCTATGATTCTAACTTCACATCCAATGAACAAAAATTTGTCAGGTGTACAGTGATGGTTTTATGAATTGTGCTGCTCCCAACTTTTCATGTCTTTTAATAATTGTCTTTATCAAATCACTATCTAATCACGCTATGAAGAAGTTTCTGAACTCTGTTTCAGTGATTGCTTGAGGCAGAGAATTCTACCTTTCAACTATTCCATGTGTAAATGCATTTTTTTGACCTCACCAGTTGATGACTTTCCTTGAGTAAATAACCTTTGAGATTAATTTCAGAAAGGCAGTACTCATGGAGAGGATCCTTAGTTAAGGATGTGCTTTTAAGTAGGGAGGATCGTAGTGTTAGGGTTTTGTATTCCACACATTCTCCCATCTAGTGACACTCCACTCTAGGAGGGTTACCTCACTGAATCTGTATGAATTAGTGAGCACTGATGATTCGCCTCAACATTTTTTATGAGGTAGCCAAGACTGTGCATGTTGATACACTTTTTGAATATTAATTTTTACAGAAAAGAAAATTAATCCTAAACTTTCTCTTCTGTGGTGAATAAACAAGTCTTCTAAAACAATTCCTACTCATCTTAATTCGAATTCTGCCCAGTCCCTCTGCTATAATGTCAGCATTACCAGCTAACAAGTCATTGTCCTTCAAAGCAATTCACACGTAAAACAGTTTAAGATGTTCCTGAGAGAATCAACACATCATCTTCAGAAAATTTACATTTTTGGTTAATGGCTACCTAAGGAACAAAAAAAATGTTTGAGATAAATGTGTCACCAGGTAATTTATCTTTGAATGGGCATTGGTTAAGAATATTGCAGTGCTTCAATAAGTAAAGTTCTACCAGCACAAATTCAACATTTCGGTAGAGAAAATTAAGAAATGAGACCTGTTAGTTTCCACTTCAATCAGCTGTGCGTTACTTTCTATGAGATATATTCCATTTATCAGTTTTACATCAGAATACAATTGCCCATTTCTTTGGACATCCACATCCTGATTTGTAAGAAGCCTGTGCTGCATTATGACACTAAAGTCGGTGGAGTGGTGGACACTGTGGAAGAATGTTGCAGGTCGCAGGGATACTTGGATAAACTGCAGAATTGGGCTGAAAGGTGGCAAATGGAGTTTCATATGGATAAATGTGAGGTGATTCACTTTGGGAGGAATAATAGGAAGGCAGAATACTGGGTCAATGGAAAGATTCTTGGTAGTGTGGAGGGCAGAGGGATCATGGTGTCCATGTACATAGATCCCTGAAAGTTGCCACCCAGGGTGAAAATGCTGTTAAGAAGGCTTACAGTGTGTTAGGTTTTGCTGGTAGAGGGATTGAGTTCCGGAGCCATGATGTCATGCTGTAACTGTACAAAATGCTAGTACGGCCTCATTTGGAATATTGCGTGCAGTTCTGGTCGCCCCATTACAGGAAGGATTTGGAAGCACTGGAAAAGGTGCAGAGGAGATTTACCTGGATGTTGCCTGGTCTGGAGCGCAGGCCCGGTGAAGAATGGCTGAGGGGCTTGGGTCTGTTCTCATTGGAGAGAAGAAGGCTAAGGGGGGATTTAATAGAGACATACAGGATGATCAGCGGATTAGATAGGGTGGACAGTGAGATTCTTTTTCCGAGGATGATGACTTCAGCTTGGACAAGGGGGCATAGCTACAAATTGAGGGGAGATAGATTTAAGACAGATGTCAGAGGCAGGTTCTTTACTCAGAGTGTGGTAAGGCCGTGGAACGCCCTGCCTGTCAATGTAATTAACTCAGCCACATTAGGGGCTTTTAAACAGTCCTTGGATAAGCATATGGATGATGACGGGATAGTGTTGGGGAAGGGGCTTAGATTAGTTCACAGTTTGGTGCAACATCAAGGGCCGAAGGCCTGTCCTGCGCTGTATTGTTCTATGTTCTATGTTCTATGCATTCTGTTGAGTAGGTAGCAAGCCATCTTTGCTGAAAACACTGAAATAAGGAGATAGCATATTCATTAAAGCACAACCTATACTTCTGGCTAGCTGGATATATAAAATGGGGCCTGACTTCATGGTTGACCAATATGTTGCAACTATAGTCGACACTTTTAAATACAATCAGTCCTTCTTCACTGGAGAGCTGTCATCATTCTCAGGAGAAACAGCTAACAGTGTCCACTGCAAGAGTCTTCAATAACCTATGACCTATGCCATTGTGTCTGTCACAAACCAGGCCTTCAAGTCTGGAGCTTCTCAAAGGCATCCTGAAAAACCTTCCGTACTCTTTCAATATCAAAGTTACTTGTTATTCACCAACTTTGTGACAAATATCAGGGTGGTACTATGTAAAGGAAAAGGTACCCAAAAGACTGGCTGTAAGAAAATGTTGTCTCCATGCTATGGCCCAAAGCAGGCTATAATTATAATGTTAAGGTTAGACAGGCCATTGAAAGTAGGCAGTGAGCATGGGCTCGCATATAGTGTATGAGGGCCCATTGGGAAGTTGGTAGTGGATAGGTTGATATGCATGGGAAGTAGTTGCAAGGTAAGGGGATATGAGGATAGAAGCTATAGGCACTAACGTTGGATAATGCAACTGGGACAAAGTTTCAGAGAACAGAGCTGGGTCTTTTTACAACGTATACAGTATCTTAAATTTTAACAATAGTTACGTAGAGTACAAACAAAGAGGTTATGTTGACCTTGCATAACACAACAGTTTGGCATCAACTGTAGAACCAAGTCCTGTTCTCGTTGTCTCAATTCAGGAAATATGTGATGGCATTCAAGACGGTGCAGAGAAGGTTCAGAAGAATGCTGTAGAGATGAGTTTCAGTTATAAATACAGACTGGAGAAGCTGGGTAAAATGCTCCCTAGAGATGGTAGAGAGAAAATTTGATTGGTGCAATCAAAATCATGAACAGTCTGGACAGTGTAAATCAAGAAAAAACTGTTCCCGCAAGTGAAAACATTAAAACATGAGAACACAGATTTAAAGCGTTCGACAAAAGAAGCAATGTTACATGCAGAATATTTCTTCACACTGTGAATAGTTAAGATTTGGACCTTTCTGAATGTCCTGTGGCCTTTGCCCAATGGGATCATGAGCTAGGTTCAAAGCATCCAATGGGCTCGCACCAATCGGTTCACCATCCTTCACAGTTGCCATGTCAGGGAAGTGGAAAGTGCATATCTTCAGATACTGTCTGAAAGTCAAGGTGCCAGAAAGTTTAATGGGTACTTTTCAAATATACAATGGCTGGGCTGATTGTAATTGTATCCCTTTGAATCTCTAAGACCTCTTTAAACTTGATTTCCACTGTTTTCTATAGCCAATAGCTGCTGGCTGTTGCTTAATTTAGTTTGGTCAGTTTTCTGTCAGGCTTGATTTATCCAGCTGTGAGTGAATTTAAAATGCCTAATTTTGGACCACTGGTTGCTTGGCCACAATGGTGTACCAATGTATTCCTAGGAATTTCTGTATTTCTGCCTTGCCATTCCCTTTCCAAACAGATACATATCATTGCCTTCTGGATGGATTGGAAGAAATTCTTAGGGTAGGATTTTAAAATTGTTTCCCTTGAAACAAAATTTTAATGAGCCACCATACGATTGTTTTAGTAATTAAGTAATTAAAAATGTAACTTCCAATGAGAAAGAAGGATTCCAGGAAATGGATATGCCAGCCATAGTTAACTGGGGTGATCAAGGACAGCAACAAATTGAAAGTAAAAAAAAGTATTGTGTGGCACAGATTAGTGTGAGCTAATGGATTAGGAAAGCTTGAAAAAAAATGGAAAACAATGAAGTAGATATCGATATCAAAACAGACAGGGAGAGCTTCTTTAAACATATAAAATGGAAGACAGAGATCAAAGGGAACAATGGCCCTTTAAAGAGTAAGACTAAAGAAATAATAATAGATGACCAGGAAATGGTAAGGAGTTTAATAAATATGTTATAACAGTCTTCGAATTAGAAAATGCTAATAGTCAAAATACCAAATTATCAAGAGGAAAAAAAAAGCAGAGAAGAAATAAATAAAATAGCTATCACCAGAAAAGAAAGTGTGAGAGAAACTAAAAGGGCTGAAGTCCAATAAGCCTGCTTGACCCAGTAGGGCCATAGTGTGCGATTGGTGGAAGGAAAGACCAGGAAGGTAGTTCAGAAGTCCCTGTCCGTAGGATTTGGTGGGATGATTCTTGTGCAAGTCAGAATTCTGTTTCTCAAACCAGAGAATATACCATTACGTGCATTCACTTGTTTTCAGAAGGCACTGGTTCCCACTTGTAAAGGTCTTTGCCTCCTTACACCATACAGCAATTTGACAAGTTAAATAAACTACAAATCTTAAGGCTTGAGCTACTTTTTTTTAACTGCAGGGCAGAAGTAATTTCTTCTGAAATGGATGTCTGATGTTTTCTGCCAAAATATTCACACCTGCAGTGTTTTAGCTACCCAATAGCCCATTACATAGTTGTCATCAGGAAAAATGCCTCTGCATTGACAATTGGTTACTAGTCCACAGACCTATCAGCTAATTGTTGATGACCAAATCTTCATTCCGACTTACCCTTTGGATCCAGCTGATCCACAAACAAGCAGTTGTGTGAACAATTCTTACAGTCAAGGCCAGGTTACTTTTATGTTTTAAATACTGCAACACTTCAACAAATTTCAGTTTTCAAAAAAAGTTTTTCCCCATTTCAGTCTACAGTCAAAAAAACAGAAAAATGAAAAGACATGCTGTTCACACTCAAGTTGCCAACTCTCTACAGGAATGTTCTTTCACCCAGTCTTTAAACAGTACTGGTCTCTTCACAGTATTTGAGTATGTTGGTGGTGCCCATTCCATCTCGATGAAGTTTCATGGGGACAACCCTGTGTCAATTGTTGCTGTTGTAGGTCTCATTGTTACTTGGATTGTGGTCAGCAAATGCTTCTTCCATTCCACCTTTGCATTCATAGGCTTGCTGACCATTCACTATAGTTTAACTCCAGGAAGATCAATAATTATCCCATGTTTAATGTTGATATCCTTCTAGCGCTGTGGAAGCACCAAATTACATTTGTATCTTCGCGTCCTGAATGGCATGCAGAATGTAGTTGGGAAGCTGCTTTCATCCAGCTTCATTTGGCATTAATCTTCTTTGCAAACAATGGTGAATACTTTCAGCCTTTACAAGTTGTGGCACAATTCCTTCAATGATTGCTGTAGTTTACTAAAATTGCTTCAGGGCTCTACTTAGACTCCTTGGGTCAGTGTATGCTCTCAGTTTTTCTGGTTGTTTCACTGCTACTGTGCAGTGAATAGTAGACCTGGACACGGTCAAAATAAAATTAGCCGAAGTAAATCATCAATGATGGAGAAATGCCATAACTTTTAAATTTATTTAATTACTCATTTCCCCTCTTATTCTCTACAGGTACCAGTAGCAAGGTCATTAGCTTGAACAGTCAAATCCCTCAAGGCATCATTCCCTCCAAAACTTGAGGAAGACCGACACAGGTTGCTCAGAGCACACAGCAGTAAGGTTGTCGTCTTTATCCGACACCAACCTGGATCCTTCCACCTTGGTTGTTACGTTAGCTAAAGTGAGGAGCAATTCTGAATTGCACATCACTGCCATATCAAGATAGCAGACCAGGGAAGAAAAACCTCAGGTGGTTGACACTCAGGGGGCTGTCGGAGACCAGGCTCATGATCAAGCCCAAGGATGAGAGGATCCCAAGGTTTTAGCCATTAAATGCTCCAATCAAATACGATAAACAGAACTAGAAGCAGTTGGCAGGTTTATAAAAGGCATTTAAGACATTGAATCAAATATTGGAGCAAACCATTGAATTTCTGCACCATCCTATATCATGTATAAGTGTATTTGGCTGCCTCCATGGACAGATTGGCATCTGATATCAAGGCCCAAGTTTAGTGCACTCAGTATCAGCCAGATTTTTGCATAGACCTGCATGTTATCAGTCAAACAAAGATGGACCATGGTATCAGTCAGTACCGAGGTATAGAAGGAATCACATACAGTCCCCAGAGGCTCCTCTCAATAAACTCCAGAAGTACCTTGGGCTTTCCACTTCCACCCTGTCTGCAATTCTAACCCTGTAGTTCAAGCCAAGGAGGGTGATTTTTCACCAAGTCAAGATACAACAAGCATGTCTTGGCTCTTGAACCACCGATGCCTACAAGGTCACGCAGCCAAAATTCCAAAGACAACAGGTTTGACTAAAGGACAAGCTCCCTTCACTCTGGTTATGGAGCCCATAACTTAATCCAGACACAGTGGGAGGGAAATGTCACATGGTGACACTTCATAGATACATGTTCACTGTTGATGAGTCATCTTTTTTTCCTGAGCAGGAAGCATACCGATCAAGAAAATTTTCCTCAGCGCACTTCACAATTTCTTTTCTGTCTGCTTGGAGTATTACATCCAAGCCTAGATTATGCCTAATTTACTGACCTGAGCTCAAGCCATGAGAAAATGACAGCTAAAACCCTTTCCAGAAGACCAGCTGTTCAAAACATTACATTGGATCATCTTTTAAGTAAATTTCCTCATGTCACTCCCAAGAAAAGCAGCATTTCTCCAGACAACCCATGTTATAAGCTCATGCACAGGATCCCCACAGAATGACCAAGCAGTCAATTCAGGCAGCCATCTGTTGGGACCTGATAATTAATGGGTATAACTAACCCTTCTTTCTGATCTAAAGTAGCTGGCATGCCACTCAAAGTGATCGAATAAAATACAGCTGGCTCTTCGGTCGTTCATGTGTGGAATGAACTGCCAGAGAAAGCGATGGATGCAGGTACAGTTACAACAGATAAGAGATATTTGGATAAGTACCCAAATGGGAAAGATTGGAGTGATATGGGCCAAATGCAGGCAAATTAGTTTGGAGGTATGGTTGACATGGACTTTTTGGACCAAAAGATCTGTTTCTATGTTGTATCACTCAATTACTCTAAGACTCTGTTGTTGTCAAAAAAGTAATTTGTGTGGTGTGCTTGGAGAGAGAGCATGTTGTGTTCTTCATTGCTCTCAATGCCTTTAGAGAGATTTGGGCACAGCAGGGGATACAGTGCTTCATTTCACTCTCCAATTCCGTTTTGATTTAGACCCTTCTCCCTAATCTCTACTCACTTTTTGTTGGTTCACATCACCCATAGTGGTTTTGTTTGTAAATATTTAATTGACTACATGGGTGGTTACTGGTGGAGATTAACAGGTAAATCAGTAGTATGAAAGCAAAAAATAATGGTGATTTTGATGATGGGAAAATCACTCAGTTGAGCACAGAAAATTCTTAAAAATCAAAAAGTAATTGAAGGGCTCCTGTGATGCAGTGGCAGTATTCTTATCTCTGGGCCAGGAGGCCTGGGTTCATGTCCAACCTGTTCCAGAAGTATGTAATAACTTCTCTGAATTGGTTGTTTAGAAAATGTGTCAATAAACATAATTGTCTAGGATGTTTTCCTACCAGCAGTTAATATCTTGGCTCTAATTAACGTTTTGACGTTGATTACCACGATGTGTTCAAAGACGTATTTCAACCAATTTTGACTAATGACACCCTCAAATTTGGTTAGTTACATGACTGCAATTTAGAGTTTTGTACTTCTTGCTGTGTTTTTTTTGACGCAAGTCCAGTATGTCGTATTGTTACTTGCATTATACAAAGTGAAGAAACACACTTTTGGTGAAATGTAATCTCATTATGTTCTAAATGTTGATTGCAGAATCATTATTGTTTGTGATTTAAACTCATGGCCTCAACATGAAATTAAAAGTTGTCGCAAATTGTTGTGATGACAATATACAGAAAGCTGCAAGGGCAGAGAATGTGACAAAATATTTACAGAAACCATTTGCATCCTTGTTTTTTTTCTTTTAATGATCTTTCACGTAAATTAGACTAAATTCACAGAGGCTACAAATTACCTCCATGGTAACTGGGTGAACCATCATATTTACAGCATCAAGCCATTATGCAGAGTAGTATCATTCCATAGAGTTATAGTTAGTCATACAATGTTGCATATTTGTTAGGAATCCTGTGAAATTTTGCAGTAAGTAGTTAAATTCTTGCCAGTCCCGAGCATCCCTAATGAAATGCATCAAGATTCTCAGATTAATATTGTGGAATCCGGGACTGAGAAATAAATGATAAATTTCTGAGTGTACCTTACATTTTGGTGCTATCACAAAAACTCAATAATAATGTAGCATTTTTCATTGGTTACATGCATTCCTTATTTGGTATGAAAATGCAAATTTTTAAATGTTGAAATTATATTGAAATTTGATTTAATTCATGATTGTCACATGTTCTGCGATACGGTGAAAAGTATTGCTTTGCATCCTAACCAGACAAATTATACCTTAGGTGCATCTAGGAAATAGAACAGAATGAAGAATGTAGTGTTAAAGATACAGAGAAGATGTAGGGAAAGATCAAATTTAATATACGAGAGGTCCATTCACGGGTCTGATAACAGTGGGGAAGAAGCTGTTTTCAAATCTGTTTGTACGTTTTTTTTAGACTCTTGTACCTTCTCCGCAGTGCAAGAGAGTATAACTGGTGGAAAATGTAAATACTTTTGGCCTCAATGCAACCTCTTTGAGAATTTAGCTTTTCTTTAAATTAGACTTGAATAAGAATGCAAATTACAAATAGTAAATCACTGGACCCAAAACATTAACTCGGCTTTTCTTTCACAGGTGCAGCCAGACCTGCTGAGCTGTTCCAGGAACTTTGTTTTTGTTCCTAATTTATAGCATCCACAATTCTTTCGGTTGCAATACAGTGAGGAGCTGAAGGAACACAGCAGGTCAGGCAGCATCAGAGGAGCGGGAAAGTTGATGTTTCAGGTTTGCATGTTTATCAGGACTGGTGGTGATGCATGGCTGTAAGTGTGGAGCTGAGGATCCACAGAGAAATCCATTTCTGGAGCCTCTGGATGAACTGTAGATAACATTGGACCAAATTGGGATGGTCTGAACATTGCTTAGAGTCCAAAAAGTATGAGTCACCTGCACAGGCAGATACTGAGAAAGCGGACATGGTTGTAGTAATGGGTTTTGTTTCTGTAAATGTCGAAGACTTTTAGGGTGGAAGAGATCACCATTGGGTTGTTGTGGGAAAAAGATCCACTGAGATCTTTTTGGAGGGAGGAGGGCAAACTTTTCAAGGTGGGCATCCTTGAAAGTGTTCACAATAGGGTTTTCAGTCACTTGGAGATAGCAAGAACTGCAGGTGCTGGAGTCAGAGTCAATACAGTGTGGAGCTGGAGGAACACTGCAGGCCAGGCAGCAGCAGAGGAGAAGGAAAGTTTACACTGCTGTGTTCCTCCAGCTCCATGCTGTGTTGACACTGAGTCCAGCATCCTGATAAAGGGTGTAAACCCAAAACATCGACTTTCCCACTCATCTGATCCTGCATGACCTGTTGTGTTCCTTCAGCTGCACACTGTATTGAAAGGCCTTGTAACATTTGATAAGCACAGCAATAGAGGGTGAAGTGGAAATGTAATACGATAGAGAATGACACAGGCTTCTGGGGAGATTAAATACATGCTCTTTGTTTCTTTTGAAACCAAAGGTCTTTGTAATCTTTGATGTGAACAGATTAACACTTCATTTTCGCAGCCTCAATAACCAAAACAGCATATCCAGTATGTAACAAATTAATTGGTGTCTTGTTCGAAAGGCTTCATATTTTGGTCAGCTCCCAGCAACAATAATCTTCCTATTCTTTGGGAAAAAAATGATTCAGTGAATATTTCTGATAAAATATTCATTGCCTGAATGACCAGAGAGATGATTTAATTTCTTACAGAAAGCAAGCATCATGATACCTGCAGATAATAAAACGAGAAATTCATTCAAAATTACTCTTAAACCTAGAGTGAGTGACCCAAGGCTTCTGCTATTAAATTATTGCAAAGTATTAAGGAAAATGATTTTTTTATGCTTTACTAAAATGTCCATTTTACACATAGAGAAACTAGCCTGTAGGAAGGGTTATCTCATTCTCTATTAAATGACTTCCCATAGATTCATCATGGCCTCCTGGCATCTATTCTATTGAATAATGTGTTATGTATCAAGCTGAAGTTTTCCATCTTTTGGCCAAACTTCTCTTTAAGAAAAATTTGTGATGGCTTGTCCACCTTGGCCTATTTCGACCTTTCTCATAAATCTTTAGTCTTCATCTCATCAATTATGCAACCAGCCTATTTGGTATCCGTATCTTAATTGTGTGGCAGGAAAGGCAGAGGGATGCTCTCTGTAGCTGTGACTTGTGAGATTCATGCTACTGGTAATGAAACAACAGCTTGACTTCACTTCAGATGCTGCAAGGCAAGAACTATCCTTCAATCTGTCGACCTGCATTGTATTCCCAAAGAAATAACCCAAAAAAAGCAAGTCAACTCGTTGGTTCACCGACAGGGACCTGGAGGTGTAAATGGATGCGGTGGTAGAAAAAAGGGAAGATCTTTTTGCTAATCAGCAAAGAAAGCTGTGCCTCCAAACGCAGCCAGCACGAACTGAGATAGTGTCCCAGGTCACAGCAATGTTCCATGTGAAACGTAACACACTGCAATGCATGGAGGAGGTAAATAACCTCCTGAGCTCCAAGTGAAAGTCCCACTATTTCTCTCTTCTACCTTCCACGCAGAGCCAATTCCTACCCTGCCACTACATATACATCTCTCCAAAGGTCATAGACTACAAGTCTCATTATTGCATGGATTATGTCTGCTCAACGACCGCATTCTCACAAACTACCAACCGTCCTGAGATCTTCATATCTTATTCACTCACTTTTATCTCTGCTGTTCTTGCATTATGACTAACTGCTTGCCCCTCCTACAATTCTCATTCCCGCCCTTTTTCTCAGGAAAAAATGGCCAAGCCCCAGGACTAATGTTACTGCAGTAGCCTTACAGGAACATAACTGTAACCGACAAAACGGTTGCACCTGATTTATGTATGACCAAACCCCTGGACTAGAATCAGATGAACCCCTGACTGACTGTGGCAGTATTCCCTGATTGATTGTACTTCGTCTTGACCCCACCGTGGACTGGTCCCCTTTGACTTTTACACATGCATTGTGTTTGCTGCATGAACTGCTGACACATGCTTTGGGCATGACATTGATGTAGCACACTGACATACAGCAAAATCTCTACACAATTGACAATTCAGTGCTCTGAAGTGTGACAAGCTCCATGCTTCTTCCTATGCACTAAAAAGCAATACAAGCCACAAAGGCTGACAGCCTCCAAGTAAACACACAGTGAGCGAGCATGAATAAATTAAGGTAAAAGCCAAAAGCATCCTGTTCTGATGCATGTGTATCCCTGTGTAAAGTGAAATGGAAGAAGCATGTAAATAATAAAAATCCCTGAGCCCCAAAATGAAGTCCCGAAGGATTGAATGATTTGTGTTTGCTGATCCAAAAGCAGCCATGATGATCTTGTGAAGCCAGGTATTTGGTGATGCCCACTTGTGTGGGCAGACAATTCAGGAGGACCATGTCCGTGGAAGACGCAGGGACGTTGTAGTGAAGACATGGTTATCTCAGGTCTGGAGAAAGCAATTGGCTTTTGTGAGAAACATGCTCCACTTTATTGTCGCATCCTTCAGAACTCAGTCAAGAAATGCATCAAAGGTAATGGCCATTGCATAATAAAATATTGACAAGTTTCCAGTTTGAGTATATGAGTGGACAGTTTGTATAAATAATTTTATGAGATCAATAAAGTTGTACTGATTAAAAATAGAAAGGTATGTTTAGAAAAATTGGCCAAGTAAAGTTTGATTACCCTTTGAACATTAATATTCAAGTACTTACTCGGTAAAAAGTGACATTTGAAATGACAAGGTACGCAGCTGGATGAACACAACTGGCCAAGCAGCATCATAGGAGCAGGATAATAAAATGTGAGGCTGGATGAACACAGCAGGCCAAGCAGCATCTCAGGAGCACAAAAGCTGACGTTTCGGGCTTAGACCCTTCATCAGAGAGGGGGATGGGGTGAGGGTTCTGGAATAAATAGAGAGAGAGGGGGAGGCGAACCGAAGATGGAGAGAAAAGAAGATAGGTGGAGAGAGTTTAGGTGGGGAGGTAGGGAGGGGATAGGTCAGTCCAGGGAAGACGGACAGGTCAAGGAGGTGGGATGAGGTTAGTAGGTAGATGGGGGTGCGGCTTGGGGTGGGAGGAAGGGATGGGTGAGAGGAAGAACCGGTTAGGGAGGCAGAGACAGGTTGGACTGGTTTTGGGATGCAGTGGGTGGAGAGAAGAGCTGGGCTGGTTGTGTGGTGCAGTGGGGGGAGGGGACGAACTGGGCTGGTTTAGGGATGCGGTGGGGAAAGGGAGATGTTGAAGCTGGTGAAGTCTACATTGATACCATTAGGCTGCAGGGTTCCCAAGCGGAATATGAGTTGCTGTTCCTGCAACCTTCGGGTGGCATCATTGTGGCACTGCAGGAGGCCCATGATGGACATGTCATCTAGAGAATGGGAGGGGGAGTGGAAAAGGTTGGCCACTGGAAGGTGCAGTTGTTTGTTGCGAACTGAGCGGAGGTGTTCTGCAAAGCGGTCCCCAAGCCTCCGCTTGGTTTCCCCAATGTAGAGGAAGCCACACCGGGTACAGTGGATGCAGTATACCACATTAGCAGATGTGCAGGTGAACCTCTGCTTAATGTGGAATGTCATCTTGGGGCCTGGGATAGGGGTGGGGGAGGAGGTGTGGGGGCAAGTGTAGCATTTCCTGTGGTTGCAGGGGAAGGTGCCGGGTGTGGTGGGGTTGGAGGGCAGTGTGGAGCGAACAAGGGAGTCACGGAGAGAGTGGTCTCTCCGGAAAGCAGACAGGGGTGGGGATGGAAAAATGTCTTGGGTGGTGGGGTCGGATTGTAGATGGCAGAAGTGTCGGAGGATGATGCGTTGTATCTGGAGGTTGGTGGGCTGGTGTGTGAGAACAAGGGGGATCCTCTTTGGGCGGTTGTGGCGGGGGCGGGGTGTGAGGGATGTGTTGCGGGAAATACGGGAGACGCGGTCAAGGGCGTTCTCGATCACTGGGGGGAAAGTTGCGGTCCTTGAAGAACTTGGACATCTGGGATGTGCGGGAGTGGAATGTCTTATCGTGGGAGCAGATGCAGCGGAGGTGGAGGATTTGGGAATAGGGGATGGAATTTTTGCAGGAGGGTGGGTGGGAGGAGGTGTATTCTAGGTAGCTGTGGGAGTCGGTGGGCTTAAAATGGACATCAGTTACAAGCTGTTTGCCTGAGATGGAGACTGAGAGGTCCAGGAAGGTGAGGGATGTGCTGGAGATGGCCCAGGTGAACTGAAGGTTGGGGTGGAAGGTGTTGGTGAAGTGGATGAACTATTCGAGCTCCTCTGGGGAGCAAGAGGCGGCGCCGATACAGTCATCAATGTACCGGAGGAAGAGGTGGGGTTTGGGGCCTGTGTAGGTGCGGAAGAGGGACTGTTCCACGTAACCTACTCTCTCCACCTATCTTCTTTTCTCTCCTTCTTCAGTCCGCCTCCCCCTCTCTCCCTATTTATTCCAGAACCCTCACCCCATCCCCCTCTCTGATGAAGGGTCTAGGACCGAAACGTCAGCTTTTGTGCTCCTGAGATGCTGCTTGGCCTGCTGTGTTCATCCAGCCTCACATTTTATTATCTTGGATGCTCCAGCATCTGCAGTTCCCATTATCTCTCATAGGAGCAGGAGTTGATTTTAGAAATCTGTCCATTTATATTGTGGAGGTTGAGATCTTGAACCATGTTCTGTGTTTACTCATGATCTTAAGCTTGATTCTGATCAGAAGCCTTGATCAATCACTGGCCCAGGAACCAGAGGCATGGAATGAAGATTAGCAATTATTGTAAACCAACTGCGTGGTTGAGGATCTCACAAAAATAGTGAAGTCTCACAAACAGGTCACATTTCATTTTTTTTTCATAAAATAAGAAACTGGCAAATTTCACAGGCATCTCAATTCCCATTAGGAGGTCATCTTTGTCATGAAAATGGTCATTACTCTTTTTATACTTTTATTTTTTTCCAACTGTTCCTTAGGCTTCCAGTGACTGAGCTGTCTCATGTTCATGTAGCTTGGTAGCTATCAGTTCTTGAACAAAGTTATGTTGCACAGGTTTATGAATAAATGAAGCATTTTTATCCAGCCCCTGCATGACAAAAGATTCATTGCTTAAATTTAAAGTTAAGAAGTTCAGACTTCCATGTGAAATTTAATATGTTATCAAATGTTATCATTTCACCACACATCCAATAAGAAAAAGAAATACTGAGCAAGAGGGTACTTGGGTAAATATTTGAAAACTGAGAATGCTTGCCTATAGTTTCATAATATTGTCAGATGTTTTGAGCTGGGACTTTTCATTTTCAATGGCAGCTTATTCATAAGCAGGTGGAGAAAACTGTGTCAAACTATCAGAGGCGTTTGAATAATGGAAGGAAAATACTGAATAATCACATAGACAGTGCTTGAATGAACTTTTTTAAGTAATTCCAAGATAAATTAATTATATTTTCCCTATTCAGTTTTCTTAACAAAATAATAATTGCACAATCAATTTCTATATTCAATGACATAACATTGGGTTTCATATCAAGGAATATCTAAATTAGGTCCCAGAAGGGGAAACTTTCAGGAGCCGTCATCTGCCTTCAGCATGTATCACAGAATCATTGGAGAATGGTCTATGATTTTCCAATATGCACTGGTGATGGTTGACATAACTCATCACAACCAAGATGCTCGAGGATCTACTTCTGAAATTGACTTGAAAAATCTAGTGCTACTATGATACTTTCGATTTAAAAAGAAAATTCATGTTTATGCAAAAGCAAAGTGCTGCAGCTCTTGGAAATCTACAATAAAAGGAGACATTTTAGAAAAATTTAGAAATTTCAGGCAGCACGATGAACAGAAAACAAGATCAGATCTATTTGGTTGATGCTCTTCCATCAGAAACGATCAAGGATCTAACAGTTCCTTGGTGACACTGAGACAGAGTGGGGAAAGGAAGGAAAGAGCAAAGGAATGGTCTATAACAGCACAGACAGCAGGAATAATTAATTAACAGGAAAATGGATGATTGTGCAAGAATGATGTCTTAATGGGCCTACCTTAAAGAGTTGAAAACACATTTAAGAAAAGTGTGCACAATTAACAACAACTTTATATCAGTCATTTATACTGGACAAATTTGCAAATGCTTTATATTTAATATATGCAGCTAATAATATTTAAATCTATATTATAAGGAATTTCCTGACCTAGAACTGCCAAATTTTCATACCAAAGCATCTAACATTCATAGTCACATGATCCATGAGTTATTTTTGAAGCTTTTGTTGTTTTACAGAAGGAGAATGGAATCATACAGAGAAATAATAACAAGCTATTGATGCCAAAAAAGCATGAGCTATTGTAATTATTCCAGAACACTGTATTGTCAAGTTTACTTTCAATTCTCAAAAGTCCTCATGAGACTGGAAACATTCCAATGTCAATACACAGAAATTGTGAGATTGTGTAGCGTTTGATGCAATTTAAGATTGTGTATTTTTTCAATATTGTAGCAACATCGCCCAAGCATAGTAACAGAGGACTTATCAAGAGCAGAGGAACTGAACATTGATGAATTGCCTTATTTTCTGTAATAGCCAGTTTCAGTCAGGCATGACATGTTGACTGCATCACATGTGATTTGTAAATATAATTGGTTGATTTGCATCAAATATGATTAGTCATAAATTATGATTGTGTATCTGTCACAGAATATGATTGATGAGATTACTGAACAAGAAAAACAATTAAAATGCACATATAGTATACATGCCAAATGAATCAGGATTAAATCATCGTAAACATTATGAACATATATACGTTTGACAAAACATGTCCAGCTTAATTTTACCGACAGTGGTTTTCACAAGGAGAGAAATGTTCAATGTGGTTGATTTGGCTTTCTACTTAGCCTAATAGATTGTGATGCAATCATTGAAATATTTGTTGTATTTAGAGATGACAGTGTAGTGGTTACCATATTCATCAAGTACAATTCAGATTTTAAGTCACAATTGAATCAAATTCAGTTAACTCAGTAATTTCTAGATTTGGAATTAGGGAAAAAAATTAGATTCTCATAAAACTCTCCAATGGTCAACTGATGGTTTTCAGAGAAAGGAGTGTGCTACCTCTTATTGGTCTGATCTACAGGAAGTTCTAGTCTCAGTGGTTACTTAAAACTTTTTAATGTGGTACAGGTATGACATTGGTGCAGCATGGTGTCATTAAGCAACAAGTCCACCTCCTTGACTGGTCTCTGCTGACAGCCATGACAAGCTGTCTGGCCTTGTGTTCACATTAAGAGGCAAGAAATACTATGAGTGTTTGTGTTGAATTGTGGGGGAAGGTACAAAAAGGCAATTCAAGGTAAGGCAGAGGTAATGTGAGCAGCCTAATAGGATGAAATTGAGTGAGCACTAAGATAACAAGCGTAAAGCCCCTGTGATGCACCCTAATCAAATCCATGAGATGAACATCTATAACTAAATCCCATGTGCAGCTTTATCAACAAAGGCAAACCATTCCGTCACATTTCTGATCCATTTAGGCTTTGGCTCTGCACATTGGACAATGGCACCTTTTAGAGAAATACGACTTATGGTGGTTTAACCTGAGGTCCATTACACCTCAGGCAAGGGGAAAAGTTGATATCATGCTGTTAGTATCCTTCTGTGGCACAATTCCGGTATTGAGCTAACTGACACAGACAGAGTTTGTTCTTCCTGGCCTTCACAACCCATCTGACACTTTTTATATGGTGCAGTCAGAAGTTATCTAGGATGCCCCCTAGCACAGGTGAGTATTTCTGGCAAGCATACAGTAGCACAGAGACAGTGACACAGAGGTGTGGTGCATATATAATCTGGTGAGCAGTGGAGAATCATGTGACATAATTCACTCTAGCTCAGAAACTATAATTGACGTGCCCCAAAATGTACACTTCTCTAATTTTTGGGTCAACAGCTAAAATGTCCCCATACATTCAGGAGTTAGTAAAGTAAAAATGTAAAGAAAATGACCATTTCTTTTTTATATACATTGTACACAGACGTTGTAAGTTGCACTCTGGAGGATGTCTTGTTCTAAATAAGCATGTATTCACATTTACATCTCAGGTTCTCTCATTTCTTTCTTGTATTTGTCAGGAATGTTCCAAAAAGCTTCAAACAAAAGCAACTCTTACACTATCATACCAACTTGAATGTTCCCATGACATAATATTTTGCTCAATGAAAGGGAACAAAGAAATAACATAAATGGAAATGGCATTCCAAATGAGTGCTTTGATGGCTTTCTGGGAGAAGGCATTGAATAAATGAAAACACAAGCAATCGTCAGAACGTTCAGAAACACAATGTACTTCCTCAAAACACTGCTTCTGCAAAATGTTTTAATTATTGTCTGTTGTTGTTCAAATTATTTTGAAAGGGTAATCAACAAGCGAACATTCCCATTGGGCTAAACTTTACAAAACATTGACTGTGTGCCAATTGTGAGGAGTTTCACAGAGGATTCCTTTCTCTGAGCTCTAGAGAGTTTTCTTGAGTAATTTTATGTTGCTGTCAAGCAGGACTGTTTGTACTGTTATACCTGTCTAGGGAAGCATGCTGAAAATCAAGTCCTGTTACTCCCAGAGTCATCACAAAAATTAAAAGAAACGTGTATGAAAGTAAGGAAAATTCCCCAATTTGCCCATCCTTTACATCCAGGATAACAGGGAACCTGGTGCAGGTTTACTTGACAAAATGACTGTTTATTATAAATAAATAGTTTCTGGCTACAGACAAATGCATTAATGAATCATTCAGGTATAACTGTATTTGTTGAGACTCTAACCTACTCCCTCCCCCCATAAAGCTCCCCCTATACACACATGCAGACAACACAAACAAAAACATGGCAGTCATTGATGGAGGGAGTTCAATATAACTTGTCTACCGTCTATACTTTGTCTATTCACTGAGATGATCTCTCTGAATTGGCAGGATTTGGCTCCACTATCTTCTTTCTCTAGGTACTTCCATTTACTTGCAGGGGGCACATTACAATTGATTAATAATAGCAATCATTCTTACTTGTCGTTTAAAAGCTGAGCTTACAGCAACCAATGAGGGAAATAAACAGGATTTCTTCAGGCTTGAGATGCTTTTTTTCAATGTATATGATGGACAGCTTTTTCTTTTCCAAGTATCCAATGACATATACCACAGAAATGTACAGTTGTTCAGCTACCTGGGAACCAAGTGCATGTTTTTGCAGGCAGAATGCACTTATCATTGTCAACAGGCCACCATTCCTTAGGCCCCTCCAATCAGCTTCTTGTTGCCAGCCAAATCTATATTAGTAACACGCGCATCTACAACTAGTCTTCCACAAAATGTCACCCCAGCTGTAGACCCCAGGATTGCAATTGAATGTCGAAGGAGGCAAAGGAAAAGACAACCTTCTGAGGATACAGAGATGGCATAAGAACATAAGAAATAGAAGCAGGAGTAGGCCATCTGGCCTCTCAAGCCTGCCCCGTCATTTAATAAGATCAAGGCTGATCTTTTTGAGACTCAGCTCCACTTACCTGCCCACTCACCATAACGCTTAATTCCTTTGCTGCTCAAAAATTTATCAAGCCTTGCCGTAAAAACATTCAGCGAGGTAGCTTCAACCGCTTCACTGGGCAGGGAATTCCACAGATTCACAACACTTTAGGTGAAGATGTTCCTCCTGACCTCAGTCCTACATCTGCTTCCCTTTATTCTGAGGTGATGCCCTCTAGCCCTAGTTTCACCTGCAAGTGGAAACAACCTCCCTGCCTCCACCTTATCTATTCCCTTCATAATCTGATATGTTTCGATAAGGTCTTCCCTCATTCTTCTGAATTCTAATGAGTATAATCCCAGTCTACTCAGTCTCTCCCCATAATCCAACCCTCTCAACTCTGGAATCAACTGAGTGAATCTCCTCTGCACCCCCTCCAGTGCTAGTATATCTCTTCTCAAGTAAGGAGAGCAAAACTGCACACAGTACTCCAGGTGTGGCCTCACCAGGACCCTATACAGCTGCCAGCATAGCCTCCCTGTTTTTAAACTCCATCCCTCGAGCAATGGCAGACAAAATTCCATTTGCCTTTTTAATCACGTGCTGCACCTGCAATCCCACGTTCAACAATTCATGCACAAGGACACCCAAGTCCCTCTGCAAAGCAGTGTGCTGCAATTTTATACCATTTAAAACATAGTCCATTCTCCTGTTATTCCTACCAAAATTAACAACATTGTACTCCATCTGCCAGATCTTTGCCCACTCACTTAGACTATCTATATCCCTCTGCAGACTTTCAGTGTCTTCTGCACACTTCCCTCCACCACTCACCTTAGTGTCATCTGCAAATTTTGACACACCACACTTAGTGCCCAACTCCAAATCATCTGTGTAAATTGTAAACAATTGTGGTCCCAACACTGATCCCTGAGGCACACCACTAACTACTGACCACCAATCAGAAAAAAAAACACCTATTTAGCCCTACTGTTTGCATTCTACTGGGCGAACAATTCTCTATCCATGCCAATACATTACCTGTAATACCATGCAACTTTATCTTATGCAGCAGCCTTTTAGTGCGAAAGCTTGTCAAATGCCTTTTGGAAATCCAGATACACCATACCCACAGGTTCCCTATTGTCCACCATGCAAGTAATGTCCTCAAAGAATTCTACTAAATTAGTTAAACGTGGCCTACCCTTCATGAACCCATGCTGACTGCTCACAAAGGGACAATTTATATGCAGATGTCTTGCTATTCCTTCCTCAATGATCGATTCAAGCATTTTCCGCACTCTCGTAGTTAAGCTAACTGGCTTATAGTTACCTGCTTTTTGTCTGTTTCCTTCTTTAAACAGTGGCGTCACATTGGCTGTTTCTAATCTGCAGGAACCACCCCAGAGTCCAGTGAATTTTGGTAAATAATTACTAGTGCATTTGCTATTTCCCCCATCACTTGTTTTAGTACCCTGGGATGTATTTCATCAGGGCCAGGAGACTTGTCTACGCCTAGCTCTATTAGCTTGCCCAGCACTGCCTCCTTAGTGATAATGATAGTTTCTAGGTCCTCACCTGTTATAACCTTCTTGCCAGAGATAATGGGATCTGCAGATGCTGGAGAATCCAAGATAATAAAGTTTGGAACTGGATAAACACAGCAGGCCAAGCAGCATCTCAGGCCTAGACCCTTCATCAGAGGAAGCTCTGATGAAGAGTCGAGATGCTGCTTGGCCTGCTGTGTTCATCCAGCTCCAAACTTTGTTATCTTATAACCTTCTTGCCATTAGTTTTCGGCATGTTATTTGCATCTTCCACTGTGAAGACTGACACAAAATAATTGTTTAATGTCTCAGTTATTTCCTCATTCCCAGTTATTAATTTGGCCTCCAAAGAACCAATGTTTACCTTCACCACTTTTTACAATCTACATATTTATAGAAACTTTTGCTGCCTGTTTTTATATTCTGAGCTAGTTTACTCTTATAATCGATCTCACTTTTCTTTATAGCTTCTTTTGTGGCTTTCTGTTGGCCTCTAAAGCTTTCCCAGTCTACGAGTTTCCCACTACTCTTTGCTTTTTTGTATGTGTTTTTATTTTCAGTCTGATATTTGCCTTTATTTCCTTAGACATCCATGACTGGCTCTCTCTTTTCCTACAATTCTTCCTTATCACTGGAATATACCTCTGCTGAGCATTGTGAAAAATTGTTTTGAAAGTCCTCCACTGTTCCTCAGTTGACACACAATAAAGTTTTTGCTCACATTCTACCTTAGCTAACTCCTCCCTCATCCCATCATAGTCTCCTTTGTTTAAACACAAGACGTAGATACTGGATTTAACCTTCTCACGCTCCATTTGTATTTTAAATTCAACCATACTGTGATCGCTCCTCCCGAGAGGATCCCTAACTGTGAGATTATTAATTATTCCTGTGTCATTACTTCCAATTAGATCTAGGATGGCTTGCTCCCTCATAGTTTGCATTACATATTGTTCAAGGAAATTATCACGGATGCATTCTATGAACCCCTCTTCAAGGCTGCAATGACCGACCTGGTTTGGCCAATTGATCGGTAGATTAAAATGCCCCAGGATAATTGCTGTACCATTTTTACAGGCATTAGCTATTTCTATGTTTATTGCCCGCCCCACCACGATATCATTATTTGGTGGCCTGGACCACACCTATCAGTGCCTTCTTCTCCCTATTATTCCTAATTTCCACCCAAATGGATTCAATGTTTTAGTGATAATGGGAACTGTAGATGCTGGAGAATCCAAGATAACAAAATGTGAGGCTGGATGAACCAGCAGGCCCAGCAGCATCTCAGGAGCACAAGCGCTGACGTTTCGGGCCTAGACCGTTCATCAGACCTCTAGGCCCGAAATGTCAGCTTTTGTGCTCCTGAGATGCTGCTGGGCCTGCTGTGTTCATCCAGCCTCACATTTTGGATTCAATGTTTTGTTCAGTAGAACCTATATCATTGCTCACTACTGCTCTGATATTATCCTTAAAAATATAAGAAATTAATGTATCAGTCCTTCCAGTTTATTTTTATATCTCCAACTGTTCATTCGTGTTCTGAGGCATCTTCAATTTAATAATACCTTTCCTGTGGCAGAGCAACCTGAACTGTACGTAGTACTCCATAAGAGGCCTCACCAACATTCTGTATGCATGACAGCTCATTGGGAATAGAATATCACATACATTGTTATATGTGGATTTTACATGATCACCTCTCTGATTGTCTGCCTTTTAGATGCAGCTACAGAGGCTATACTTCCTCAATGCCATATCAATCCTGTTTGAAAGAGTGTTATACCCCTAATGCCCACTAGAGCATAGCATTTTGTTAGATTTAAATGTGCCAGCATCAAATATTTTGAAGCAAAATAAGAGATGTTAATGCTTTTCTTATGAATTACCAAGAAATATGAAGACTGAAGAAACAAAAGAAAAGCTGCATTTTTGTTTAGAAACCAAAAACACCCTGCTTGCTCTTTTGCATTAACAAATGTTCTGCCAAGAATGGCAACATTGTATCACTCTGCTCTATTGGAAGCAAGTACCTGTTTGTTATGCCGATTGCTGTACCTCTCTATCATGGCAGCAGTAATGTTCATCCTGCTCAGCATTCTTATCTTCCTCCTTGGAAGAGTACTGCTATTCTTCCAGTACTTCAGTGTCTATCACATCATCACTTTGGTATTTCTGCTTATCCAAAGCACAACTCAGAATGAAGAAGTGGCACACTCTATTTGTAGACACCTCCCTCCCCATCTCACTCTCTCCCCTTCTACCCATCCCCCAACATTCTGTCCAAGCATGGGGTTCTCCTCTTGAAGAAGCCTATCATAATGACTTTATAGGTCCTGTTGGAAGAATGGGCTGTATTGGATATGCACTCAGCATCATTCAGGGGTTATATAAAAGTGCGATGGCTGTAGAGGATAGCCCTTGCTTCCTGGTAGCCATTAATGTGAGACACAAAGCAGGGACTTGAGTGATGTCATGGACATTGGCATCATGGGATCTTCGAAGTTCTCTTGTGCAGCTTGGTGAGATGCGATAATCAGAGATGACCTGAACATTAACCAAACAGAGTCCTCTCCCATTAATGAAGTTCGCCACGTTAAGATTCGGTCTTTTTCTATTACCTGCACACTGACTATATTGCCTTGCCCCTGCAATGTTGAAGCAGGTGACATAGGTATAGAATCACACAGTCATACAGCATGGAAACATAACTTTCGGTCCAACTCATCCAGTCCAAACAAGTTTCCCAAAATAAATTAGTCTTACTTCCCTGTGTTTGACCCAAATCGTTCTAAATCTTTTTCATTCATGTACTTATCCAAACTTCTTTTAAATGTTGTAACTGTACCTGCAGGCACCACTTTTTCTGGCAGCTCATTCCACACATGATCTACTCGCAAAGAACCAGTTATACCTCGTTAGATCATTCCCAGTAATTTGAGTTTTGGCCCGAAATGTTGATTTATTTACTCCTTGAGTTCTGCCTGACTTGCTGTGCTTTTCCAGCCTCAAATCTATAGATTCTGGCTTCCAGCATCTACTGTCTTTCTTGTCTCCTTCCTAGTACTTCTCAGTACAGAAAGGAGGATCAGTTATACCCAATGGCTGTCAGGTGACAACAGGCACATGCCAGTTCCTCTGGTAGTTTGAACCAACCTTTGTGTGAAAAGGTCCCTTTTAGATCTTTCTATTCTCACCTTAAAAATATGGCATTTAAATTTGAACTCCCCCACCTTTGAGAAACAACTTTTGCAACTCACCTCCTCTATGTCCCTCATGATTTTGTCAACCTCTATAAGGTCATGCCCCAACTTCCACAGCTCCAGTGGAAAAAAAATCAGTCTTTCCAGTTTATTTTTATATCTACAACTGTTCATTCCTTTTCTGAGCCATCTCCAATTTAATAATATACTTCCTATGACAGAGCAGCCAGAACTGTATGTAGTACTCCATAAGAGGCCTCACCAACATTCTGTACAACTTCAACGTGGTCTCCCAACTTCTACTGTCAATGATATGAGTAATGAAGGCAAGTGTGCTGAAAATCTTCCTCACCACCCTGTCTGTATGTGGCACAACTCTATCGGAATGTCCTTGGACAGTATCACTTGCAGATGACACTCTGCCTTGCTCAGCTGGAGGAGGTTCCTCCAATATATTCATCACAAGATGAATGGACTTTCCACTGGAGTCATTGGTGCTAACTGGTGATGTCCTCATCTAGATGTTAAAACTTTATGAGGAGAATCAAATGCTTTTTTTCTTACCATTGATAACCTCATATTGTTTTTCCACTCTTGCTGTAATTTTCTAATTGTCTTACTATTACCCACGTGATTAGGGGTTTATGAGAATTCTGCCCGTTTATTTTGCTTGGACCAACAGGTTTGAATAAAACCTTCCATGGAATCAGGTTGTTTCAAAAATAAACACCTCTTTGGAGAAATATTTTCATCATCAATTTGGCTTAAATCAATATTCTATGAACTATTACATGTTATTGGGCTGTAATGGGTTGCAGCTATGTTTGTAATTGATATTTCATATATCTGTGAATATTGGAAATGTTTCATGCTCTTTCACATTACATACTTGCAGTGTTATTTTATTTTCCTTGTAAATACCATTCAATCTACATTGCTTGGAAATAAGATCTGAACTGTGTTCAGCAATATTTTAAGAAAATAAAAGACAATTTTGAACAATTTGTGTAATTGTCTATGGCAGCATTCATTTTCGTAAAAATAAAGACATAGTTATACACTTGAACTTTGGCAATTCTCCCTCAAATTTCTGTGTTACTGAACAGGAAACTAGAGCCAAAATTGGAGGAGATTATGTAGAAAATGTACACCAGTGGATGGGAAGAATAAGAGCAAATGATCCCCATGTTGTTAACAAATAATATGTTGGCATTAATTCATATTAGTCCTCTTCATCGAAGCTACTGACTCAGAAATGACTCAGTCAGGAAAAAAAAATGCTATAATGTGTTCTTTTTCTTCAATCGGACTTAATTCTGTAAAATAAAAGGTTTAAAGCAGAAACAGAAAATGGTGGACAAACACAGCAAGCCTGGCAGAAACAAAGTTAATGTTTCAAGTCTGACATGACTCTTCTTTGGTATCAATCATATTAAACTGACAACATTGATTGTTTCTCTTTCCAAGGTTTTGTCAGAGCTGCTGAGTTTCTCCAACACTATTTTTATTTTGTATTTCTTCATATTTCTGTGAACCCACAGCACTTCCCTACTTTACCATGATCTAGTGATGACATCTCCTGTGAAATAAAGGTCTTTTAAATGGCTGTTGTTTTTATGATTTCCATGCAGGATGTGCATATTTTATTCAAATCTGAATATGTGGCACTGTTATGAATCCTTATATATCCCTACCAATGTGTTTGAAATAAAACCAGTGTTATCATCATTTCTGTCACCTGAAATCAGAAAAATAGCAATTCAGAATAGCTACAAAAACAGAAATTGCTGAAAAAGCTCAGCAATTCTAGCAACATCTGTGGAGAAAAATCAGAGTTAACATTTCAGGTCAAGAGACCGTTCATCAAAACAGATTAAGAAGAATTGCTGTTTTGTTTTCTGTAGGTGAGACATACAAATGTTACAAAGGAGTCATCAAACCCTTCTAATAATTAAAACTGAAACCCCCAGAGAAGCTCACCTCACCTCATAAGCTGTTAAAGGAAATGTGACAAGTGATATAACCCATCTCTCACCTCCCAATCTGTTATTAAGGAGAGGAGAAATAAAATGAACTCCTGACAGTCACTCTACAATCAACAAGTATCACTTTATTTAGCTGACTGTAACAGTTAGTAAATTCGCAGAGCTACTAACAAACTGAACAATTTCCCCTTAACTACTAACTATTCCAGGTGGAAACAAAATTCTAATGGTATGCTGTTCCAATAGATACAAATATCACTTATATAAACTAAGTTAATAAGACAGCTAAATTAAAGCTTAATTTCCCAACATTATGCCCAGGATAAATCTTCCAAAATGTTCTTTGTGTTCTGTGCTGTTCTCCCATCAGGAATGTTTTCCTCCATCAAAATTTTGTGTCAGGAATATTGGATAAGAGTGCTGCAGTACCTTTAGTAGTTAGTGCATACTCTGAAATCTTAAATACTTCTGTGAGACTCACTGATTTTCTCTTTCTTTAAAGCTGATGGCTGTTGAGAGTTGTTCTCTTAACAGATGGCAGTCTCTTTTCACACTTATTTTCAAATGACCTCTTCTTTTATATCCTAGATGACTTATTAATTTCTTATGAGGGGATTGGTCTAAGGTTATCAAAACCACCAGATTTAAATTTAATTGCGCTTTGGTATTTAATTGTGCATGGTTTAAATTGATTGGCTGAATTCAAAAACCTGTTGTCTTGATAAAAATGTTGCTTTGTTTGCAAACAGTATAGCCTTTCTGTGCATTATTTCAATTTCAAGAATTTGCTTCACATCTGCTGCTGCCCCTGCAGGCATTTTTTAAAATCTTCAAGCCTAAACAAAGCACATCTTTTTAAGGGACCACACATTCTTCCCCCCATCATTTTACCAACAAATTCTGATGTCGCGCCTTCCAATCCACCAGAACTGTAACAACTTAGCAACACAAATTTAAAAATAAGTGGGTGTTAGAACAAAGAACAAAAAAATTAAGCACAGGGACAGGCCCTTCAGCCCTCCAAGCCTGTGCCTATCGAGATCCTCTGTCTAAACCTGTCATCTATTTTCTAAGGCTCTGTATCCCTTTGCTCCCTGCCCATCCATGTACCTGTCCAGATACATCTTCAAAGACACTATTGTGTCTGCATCTACCACCTCTGCTGGCAATGCGTTCCAGACACCCACCACCCTCTGCATAAAGAACTTTCCACGCATATCTCCCCTAAACATTCCTCCTCTCACTTTGAACTCATGACCCCTAGTAATTGAGACCCCACTCTGGGGATAAAGCTTCTTGCTATCCACCTTGTCTATACCCCTTATGATTATGTAGACCTTAATCAGGTCCCCCCTTCAATCCCTGTCTTTCTAATGAAAAAAATCCTGATCTCCTCAACTTTTCTTCATAGCTAGTGCCCTCCTTACCAGGCAACATCCTGGTGAACCTCCTCTGCACCCTCTCCAAATCCACATCCTTTTGGTAATGTGGTGACCAGAACTGCATGTAGTACTCTAAATGTGGCCGAACCAAAGTCCTATACAACTGTAACATGACCTTCCAACTCTTGTACTCAATACCCCGTCCGATGAAGGAAAGCATGCTGTATGCCTTCTTGACCACCCTACTGAACTGTGTTTCCACCTTCAGGGAACAATGGAACTAAGCACCCAGATCTATCTACATTAATTTTCCCCAGGACTTTTCCATTTACTGTATAGTTTGCTCTTGAATTAGATCTTCCAAAATACATCACCTCGCATTTGCCTGGGTTAAACTCCATCTGCCATTTATCTGCCCAACTCTCCAATCTTTTTATATTCTGCTGTAATCTCTGACAGTCCCCGCCACTACCTGCTACTCCACCAATCTTCATGTCATCTGCAAATTTGCTGATCAGATTATGGGTGGAGGGAATGATTGGAAAGTAACTTCAATGGTTGCTGTCCACAGGATTTGCTGAGACAATATTTTTGCTGATCAAAATGATGCTTCTCGATCTTTCTTCTCCAGGCAATTTTACTTGTTTGAAGAAGACACATGGTGACTATTTCACACTGACAAAGGGCTCTAACTAACTAACAGAAGTCACAGTCTACACAACTGATTCTGGAAGATAAACTGACTCTCTTCAAGATGGAGATATTTTTCACTGCAGATCAAAAACAGCTCATTCCCTCCAGAGGGACAATAACTTCTGACCCAAATGTTTACAAAACAAGCTGTTCTCTGCCCTGTAACTCTGCACCTTCTCATGGCATTTTTAAGAGTTATGTAACTGAAACCCCAAGTATCTTTTGGTATCCACTGTATTTAGGTTCATACCGTCTAGAAAGTATCCTGATCTGCCCTTTATTTGGCTCAAAATGGATAACCTCATACTTCCTTACGTTGGTTAACTTGCAGAAATAGTTTGGTAGGAAACTAACCTTTGATCTTGTTGAAAAAAAGAAGCCATTCTGCTGATTTTTATTTCAAAAAAAATTTGGAAACTAAACAGGGACTGTGAAAAAGTTTATATAATTTCTGAATTCTCAGGGCTACTCTGAGAAAATGCTTGGCTGATTGTATGGCAGCTTCAGTCCTATGTCAATCAAAGCCGAATGATAAGCAACTCTGAATTCAATTAGGAAATGTAAGGAGCATCACATCATGATCAAAACCCTGATAGGCTGCCTGGTCTGACACTCACTTCCAATGATGATAATGGAATAATAGCCTTTGGTTCATCTGGATTAGTTCAGAATCAGTTGTATGGCTATGCTGACTGTGCAATATGCCCCAGTTACCATGTAGCATAAGATTGGCACAGCACAGGTCAGATGCAGTCACGAACTGTATGCATTATACATTTTAAAACATCCCAGAATTGACCTAGCTGATCTTGTAATTATACTGCAGTTTGTCCACTGGCTATTACCAATTACGATTGTGCTAAAGATGCAATATAATGCTGCAGTTTCTATTCAGAATCAAAATAAGCATTGCAAGCAAGACTCCAAGAGGTCTTCGCACATTGGCCTAGCTTACAGCAGCCACTGTTTAATTGAAGAGTCAGCTTATTCTTTCCCTCAAAAAAATGGCCCATAGCAATCCTTGACTGTAAAAGCCAACTGACTTCCTAAAGAGCGTGGGAAATAAAAGTCTCAGATTAACCGCTTCCACATAATGTTAGAAATATGAAGAAGCACTTTCATAGAACAACATTAAAAAATATTCAAAACTGTCACAAATGAATCTAAATGTGTTGAATTATACCAATATTTGAATGTTTACACAATACATAATCAGATTATTTAAATCATTCATTGTTATTCTTAAGGTGGCCACAATTGGATGTCTGCACTATTTTGCATTCACAAAAGAAATGCAGTCTCCACTTGATGTAACCAATTTGTACCCCCATTTAAATTGCTTTTGCTCCATATAAGCAGTCCATTATCTGTCACATCACCATTTCATGATTATCATGTAGTTGTGACAAGATGACCACCCTCTCACATTTTGTATTTTATTTAATAATGGAATTGGTATAGACCTTCCATCTTTATTGTGTCTCAGTATTGCAGGAGCAAACTTGCATTATCACACAGTCACAAGGCTCACATTACAAGGCCACAAGCTTAGCAATGCTGTCCACTTTCATTCTCTGTAATTGCCAGAGCAGTTAGAACAAATGACAGTAGAGAGTTTGTATCTTAGTGTTTAAATAAAATGTTTCTGAAGTGCAAATAAAGTAAAGACCCTTGGTGACAGGTATATTAGTTTGTGAACTGCTGCATTTCAAATGATATGAAATAAAACATTGATGTGGACAAGGTTTAATACAGTGAAGATGTAAAAAAATTATCAGTTGAAACAATATATTAACATCTATTTCTCAAAATCAGATAGTCTGTGCTTGTGTGATCACGAAGAATTAATGATTAGGCAGCCAGGTGATTATTAATGAGGAATGTTTGTATACCAGTATGGTATCATCATAAACTTTTGTCACACAATAAAACACAGTAATAAAATTAAAAGATAAGCACTACACACCTTCACATCTCAGCTTTTATTGAATCAAACTGGGGGTGGTGGGGAATTCACAAGCAGCATGCTTTCCTCTGTGACACTATCATATAATGCAGATTTGTGCTGACCAGCTGTGCATTTATTGTTGCAATGCCATTAATAGCCTGGTGGGACATTTCATTGTTGCAGAAACCTTATCGAAAGACTAACATTTCTTTCTTGCGACATCAATCTGCATTTTTTTTTGCTTGTGAGGGATAACTTGATATTTTCTTGGAATCATGCAATGTGGTGTTATGGTGTTTTTGTACTCAGTAGGAATTTGCATTTTCCAAGACAGAAGTGTTTGTTGTTTTGTTGTACTGGTAGGATTTCATCAAATTTAATTATTTAATGCTGCTTTTCAATCAAAGTTCATTGTTAATGCATGTAACAAAGATATGAAAATACTGTCCTCACAGGCTCCTGCTTTGTTTTACTGTTATTTCAAAGATCATTATTTAAAATTTCTGCAATCATTTATTACTGATAATTCAATCAGAACAAATGGGATTAGGAGCTATGGTAGTTCATCATTCAATATTTAATGTAAGCAAAAGTAATATTGCAGTAGACATAACCAGCTTTCCTTGTAAACAGACTGCATCAAGTTCAAAATAGATCCCAAGTCTTGAAACTAGTAATGTGTATTACAGTGCCACCTGCAGGTTCAGATCTGAGGCTGGTATAAATTATAAGAGCAATTAGTGCAACCAATTCAATCACAAATACCGACCTTCAATTTTAAACTTTCTTTTATGGAATGAGTTATTGATCTGAGAATTCATGTGCAACAATGCTTTGGCTATGAGTACCACATGTCTGAGAGAACCATATGGTAGGCATTAAATGTGACAAGCAGGTTTGGGCTGTGACGGTTACGGTAAAAAGTTGCCAGAGTCTTACCAGACAACAGAGCTGCTCTCTCATTAGAGAGAGAGTAATTGTTGTTATAGAATGGAGTTAGCACCTTAACTTGTGTCACCAGGCTTCACTCATTAGTATATGAAGGACTGATTTGGGAGAGAGATAACAAGTATCCAGTATATGCTTCAGTGATTGTTCACAGTGTTAACAGTATGTCACTAAAGTAGTAATGTGCATTTACACTTCAGGTGAGCCTGATATGTCACAAAAGACTATTGAGTATCTCATTTGAATATAATATGTATAAAAATTTATCATTGAGTTAAGATCAAGCCCAACCTCTTTCTGGAATGTCATTTGGTCAGCCTTTCCCACTTCATGACAAAAGCTTGACGAATATTGAGAAGAAGGACCGGTGATGGTCCATCCAGCTGAAATATCCCAGACCATATTGAACATTATGAAACAGTGACAACAATGAGGACTTTGACAATTAAAAATACTGACAGTGGTGGTATCCCCTGTAGGTAGAAAGAAAGACGGAATGACAACGCAAAGCAGAATCATCCCAGCCCTGGAGCAACGTGGGTAAGAATTAGTCAGTTTGGAAAATACAGTGCAATCAGAAAATGGAATTCTCAATATTGAGAAAAAAAAGAAATCCAGTTTAGCATCAAAGGTTTTATTGGTAGGATGATAATCTTGCTACTGAATAGCAAGGAGTTTTGCAGTGTAGTTGGCTTCCCTTAGCTAAAGGATGCTATTAGCTATAGGCACAACAGATTGAGAATGACATATCTTCATGCAGCTGAATTTCTCAATAGAAAAGGGCTCAATTCAATCAGCACATAAAGCATCTGCAGTTAATGTTACCGTGTCTTAGAGGTCTGGGTCAGGTATCCTGGCAATTATCATGATACCAGTATCATTGATGACTCTCATGTTTACATTTCATTTCAAGGAAAAGATGCCTAACTAATGCCATTTCTGAAGAAGGGTCCAAGCCCGAAGCGTCAGCCTTCCTGCTCCTCTGATGCTGCTTGGCCTGCTGTGTTCATCCAGCTCTACACCTTGTTATCTTTGATGCTTAACTCAGATAGCTACTGGGAGATAAAGGCTGCCCTCTTCAGCAACAAGAACAGAAGTTGCAGGAAAAGCTCAGCAGGTCTGGCAGCATATGTGAAGAGAAATCTGAGTTAATGTTTCAGGTTCAGAACTGATGGCAGCTTGGAAAATACTGGTTTATATGCAGAAGATCAGGTGGGGGAGGGAGTAAGGAGTAAATGATAGATAGGAATAGAGCCCAAAGAGAGAGAAGAGCAGTTGGACAGACAGAGGAGTTGATAACAATCTGGCTGGGTGGGTGAATAGCTGCTAATGTTAGTGACAAGCAATAGGTAGTGTATAATGGCAGGTTATGTGATAGCATGGCCTGGTGTGTGGTGTGGAAGGTTAGGGCATAGGAGTGTACAGGCCCTAAAATTATTGAATTCGATATTGAGTCTGGGTGGCTACAGCATCCATGAGTAGAAAATGAGGAGTTATTGTGCTGAGCTTCACTGCAGCAAGCCTGAGTCAGAGATGTTGGCCAGTGAAGAGGATAGTGTGTTAAAGTGGAAGGTAACTGAAAGCTCAGGGTTTTTTTGAGAGCAGAACATTGATGTTCTGTGAACCGATCACCCAGGTTACGTTTAGTTTCCCCAGTGTAGAGGAGACCATATTGTGAACAGTGAATGCAGTGGACTAGATTATGAGAAATGCAGGTAAAGTGCTGCTTCAGCTGGAAGGTATGCTTGGAGCATTGGATGCTGAGGAGGGAGGAGGTAAATGAGCAAGTGTTACACCTTTGCTGGTTGCAGGGGAAGGAGCCATGGGACTGTGGGAGAAGTTGGGAGTAAGGAGGGAACGGTCCCTGTGGAAGGCGGACAAGGGAGGGGAGGGGAATATGTGGCACCTTGTTGGACATGGCAGAAATGGCAGCTGATGATCTTCTGGATGTGGATGCTGGTGGGATGGTAGGTAAGGACAAGAAGATCCTTCTCACTATTAGTGTAGGGAACAGAGGGGGTGAGGGCAGAAATGCTGAGATGGGTACGAACCGGTTGAGGGCTCTGTCAATAATTATGCTGAGGAAGAAGGTGGACATTTTGGAGGCTCTGATGTCAAAGTTGGCCTCGTCGAAACATAAGTACTGGAGACAGAGGAATTGGGAGAATGGAAAAGAGTCTTTGTAGGAAGCAGGGTGAAAGGAAGTGTAGTCCAGGTAGATGTGGGAGTATGTGAGTTTATAGTAGATATTAGTGACCAACCTATCCCCAGAAATGGAAACAGAGATGTCAAGGAATGGAAGGAGGTGTCAGGTACAGACCGGGTGAAAGTGAGGGGGTGGGGTGAAAATTGGAAGCAGAATTTATCAAAGTTTCCAATTCTGGATGAGAGAGGGAAGCAGCACTGATGATGTCATCGATATATCAGAGAAAAATTTGTGGGCGGGTGACGGAATATGACTGGAACAAGGAATGTTCTAACTGAAAAAAAATACAGTGTTTTTTGTTCATTGTTTCTTTCCCTTTTAATAAATAATTATTGGGAAAGTCTAAATGTAATGGTGAAGGCGTAGGGAAAGAATCTGTTGTAAGACATTCTCTAACATGAATGAATGTATAAGACAGGAACTAATTGAAGATAGCTTAAGTGAGTAGTGTCAGAGGAGGATAATGTGGTTAACCATGTAAAAGGATGTTTAGAGATCAGCAACAAACTGGGTGGACCATGCAACCGTCTTCCCAGTCTCTACTGACCACTATTTGATTCCTGTCCTTCAGGGCAGTGAATTCAAATTTATTTTTTATTTACAAAATCACACTTTTGCATTGTAATTTCCAGCCTCTAACCTCAAGTCCAGCGCATTATCTAACTCATCTCACGTGGTTTTCTCACTCTAGATATCAACTCCTATTTCCAACAGTTCCATTTGTTATCAGTGGCAGTAGGATGAAGTCTGAACAAACGTCACTGGACTCAAAATATTAACATAGTTCTCTCTTCACTGGTGATGCCAGATCTGCTGAGCTTCTATTACACTTTCAGTTTTGTACCTTTCAGATCTACAATGTCCACAGTCCTTTGTTTTATTACAGCCGGTGCTCTGCAATTCTATCTTTGGCAATCTTCCCGAACTACTTATTTTCCAAAACCTACCTCTTCAAACATTGCTTCTCCTATTCTTATTCTGCAACTCCTGCTCAGTATCTATATCTTCCATTTATTCTATCAAATATATTAGGATGCCTAGGATATAATTTGCTGCTTAATTTGTTTCTTACACCACTGTTTCTTGTATTCAACTGTTGGCCAGTGATAAAATAGCAAAGCAAGGAAATGCATCTTTTAGATACATGCTTCCTCCCGAGTTCTCTGTTTGGGTGTCGTGATGTGGAACTTTCTGGTAAGTACTGGCTCTGAAGGAGAAAAAGTTAGCAGGCAGGGCAGAGTAGTTCTGTAATAGGAGTAGGCACAAAGACATAAAGTAGGCACCATTATACAAGGTAGAAAAATGTGGAATAATTATTGTTCCAGCGAGGATGGCAATGGTTGCATCATTTCTGATGCATTTCTGATTAGCAAACCCACTACATTCCAAAATGCCTATCCAAAATTACTGCATGGGGAGATCTTTAGTTAGAGATTTAGTTTATCCAGAACAAGGAAAATTTTAGCTGCCATTTTCATTCAATTCTCTGTTGAGCTCCTAAATCAACTGAACGTGCACAGATATGCCTATGGAAGCAAAAACTGGCCTGCAGTCAAAATAAGAATTAGATTGTCTATTGAAAACTAAGGCATAAAATATTAACACCAACTTTGCTTTCTCTCCACAGATGCTGCAGACCTGCTGAGTTTTTCCACGAATTTCTGTTATAGTTTCTGATTCCCAGCTTCCACAGTTTTTCTTTAATAAGACACATAATTCTCTTGTTTGCTGATATATTACTTGTATGTGAATAAACACTGTTAAAATTAACTTTTCCGGTTACTGCTTGCTCAGTGTAGATATATTTTTTTCTGCTTCAATTGATTTTTTTTTTCAAGAACCAACTTCCTTTTACGTTGGATATTGTTGTCAATTTTCACAGCAGCTAAAATGCTTCAAGGTAAACAAAACATTTTATTGACCATATTTTGCAAGATTGAGATAGGGATAAGAGGAATCAGGGGCACATATAAGTGGAAAACTTGAGATCTATCTTGAGCTTATCAAGGGAAAGAGCAAAGCAGTTTAGAATGCTGCTCAGCAATAAAGAAGTTTACAGTAAGGCAGAATAAAGTGTTTTGCAATGCTTAAACAAACTTATATTTTTTGAAAAATATATTATTTGGCAGTATTAGTGCATATGATGAAGTACTTACAAAATCTTAAAGATGATTTGAAAAACAACTGTTGGAGAATAAAGATCTGTATTTCCATAGAGACTTCCAAGATGATGAATCTCTCAAACGATTTTACAGCTAATGAAGCATATTTGAAGCATGGCTATTGATTATGGAAATGCTGTGAATAATTAAAGAATGTAGCTCAAACCCTAAACTTGTAAATCATAGAAGAATGAGGTTAAATAACGAGAGCAGGGGTAGAGACAGCTGCATTACCTGATACTCTGAAACATACCTAGTAGCAGCAAAATCTCTGCAGTAAATTGAAGCAAAAAATTATAAAACTTAACAAGCCTTAAAATGCAATAAAAGTAATTAAAAATGTGTAGATGAAGGAAAAAAACTGTTAAATACATAAAATTTTTAATTTTAAAAAATGCATTGATACCGAAGGTGAACATATACAGTCGGAATTTATTGTCAGATAAATTGTGTCTGAAAATAGTCCCTAAATATATACACTATTCACTTCCATAGGGATTCTCCTAACCTTGTGCTGCAAATTGAGTGGCAGATCATGGATATAATGTAAATGTTTCTCTGGGGCTTCCATTGATCATCTGACAATCATCATTTTCGGAGAATCTTTGTGGAAATTGACCGTCATTATATAAAAAAAACACTTTTGCAATTTAACTAGCATTACTGACCAGAGTAAATCTCTCCATGGAATAAATGTACTATGTTGCTTTAATAATAAGTCTATCAATTTGTATCCCCAGAATTTGAAAGTGACCTGATAACATTTGTCAGGACTACCTTACCGATTCAGTGTCAACTGTGTTTTAGCCGATTGCCCTCATGCCTTTGGGTTCAATGATTGTAGGGTTCAGGTTTATTCCAGCACTTCAGCACACAAACCAATTAAGTAATAATGGCAAAAGTTCAGCATACAAACAAACTAATTTGCACAAAATTGGTAATAGAGATAGAGTACTGCGAGACAAAAGGCTTAAATCCATGACTGGTAAACAAGGGAATTCTATACAGTGTGGGAGGAGACTCTGTTCTAGCCTTTGACAAAAAGGAATGATCCAAGACAGGGATTAAAGACAGCAAGACCCGAGTGTTGAACTGAGAACCCTGATGTTGAGAGGTGCACAGCTCTTGAGAATTGAAACATCTGGTGCTACAGGCCAGCGAAACCTCTGATGATGGTCCTGCTTTCAAAAGCATCAATCTATCTTTTGAAAATTTGGGCTGATGGCCCACAATGAAGGCTGAATTTAACAATGATTTACTCAGACCTGTCATCAGCAAATGCAAAGTCTGTGCAGGATTGTATCGACCATTAAATTATCTTCAAAGAATGCTCAGCTTGATAGCTATTAGGGTTAATATCAAAAGCAACTAATGGACAGTCGAATAACCTTGTTCAATATCTACATTGAACATAGAACTGGACAAGTTTAGGAAGATACATGAAAATGTAAATAATCCAATGGCCCGGATTTTCCAACAACCAGACACTCATTCTTCCCCGTTGTATTCCGATTGTGGAAAGCGCAGAAGGAATTGCTTTAGCGATGTAATTTTTCACTGAACAATTACCCTACCCAGGAGGAAGGTGGGGTGTTGAGTCTGAAGTTTCGTTTTAATTCAGGTAGCTAGGAGGCTTACAATGAAATTAAGTGAATATTTACTGATAAAAGGGTAGATAATGAAATATATAGTTTAACATCTGAACAACAAGTGAACTGACTCCATACTTAGCTCACACAGGTGGTGCGGTGGTGCATTGGTTAGCACTGCAGCCTCACAGCACCAGGGACCCGGGTTCAATTCCATCCTCAGACAACTCTCTGTGTGGAGTTTGCACATTCTCCTCAAGTCTGCGTGGGTTTCCTCCGGGTACTCCGGTTTCCTCCCACAGTCCAAAGATGTACAAGGTAGGCAGATTGGCCATGTTAAATTGCCCATAGCACCCAGGGATGTTCAGGTTAGGAGAGTTAGACATGGGCAGGGGAATGAGTCTGGGTGGATGCTCTTCAGCAGGATGGTGTCGAGTTGTTGGGCTGAATGGCCTGTTTCTGCACTGTAGCGATTTCATGTTATCTCCTCAGACCACTGATGACCTGACATCCCTGGTCCCCTCTGGACCTGCTAAAATAGAGATGGGTCATCAGGGTTTCATCAAGAGGATTCACGCCTTACAATTCTGTTAAGATTCTTTAAGAAGATAACAAACAAGTCCTTTACTTTATTCATTCACAGAATGGCCAGCCCAGGTATGGATGGCAGTTTCCTGCCCGAAAGAACATTAGTGAACCAGATGGGGTTTTTCCCAACAGTCAAAAATGGATTCATGGTCATCAATAGATTCTTAATTCCACATATTTATTGAATTCAAATTCCACCATCTGCTATGGTGAGATTCAAACCCAGTCTCCAGAATGTTATCTGGGTCTCTGGATTAACAGTCCAGCAAAAATTCTACTAGACCATTGCCTCTCCAATGGCAAAGTTGGACAAAGGAAAGTCAGTGCATGTGGTCTATTTGACTTTCTAGAAATCCTTTGACAAGATACCACACAGGCGGTAAATAAGATAAGAGTTTATGGTGTTAAGGGTAAGGGATTGGCATGGATAGAGGATTGGTCGACTGACAGAAGGCTGAGAGTGGAGATAAAGGGGTATTTTTCAGGATGGCAGCCAAGGACCCGTAGAGTTCCACAGGGGTCAGAGTTAGGACCACAGCTATTCACGTTATAGATTAATGATCTTGATGAAGGAAGAGGGCATCGTTGCTAAGTTTGAAGATGGCACAAAGGTAGGTGAAAGACAGGTAATTTTGAAGAAGTGGAGAGGCTGTACAAGGACTTGCACAGGCTAGAAGATTGGGCAAAGAAGTAGCAAATAGAATACAATGTGGGAAAGTTTGAGGCTATGTACTTTGGTAGGAAGAATAGATTAGATTCCCTACAGTGTGGAAACAGGCCCTTCGGCCCAACAAGTCCACACTGTCCCTTGGACCATCCCACCTAGACCCATCCCCCTATAACCCCCACATCCCTGAACACTACGGGCAATTTAGCATGGCTAATCCACCTAGCCTGCACATCTTTGGACTGTGGGAGGAAACCAGTGCACCTGGAGGAAACCCACGCAGACACGGGGAGAATGTGCAAACTCTGCACAGACAGTTGCCCGAGGCTGGAATTGAACCCGGGTCCCTGGCGCTGTGAGGCTGCAGTGCTAACCACTGAGCCACCGTGCCACCCTTGATTTGCTGACACATGATTTTTCAAATTTGGAAAGTTTTTAAGAAACCTGAAGCTCAAAAAGGAATTAGGCGTCTTCGTTCAGGATTCTTTTTTGGTTAACATTGAGGATAAGCTAACAGTTAGGAAGACAAATGCAATAAAAGCATTCATTATGAAAAGGCTAGAATACCAGAGCATAGACATACTGCTGAGGCTGTATAAGGTTGTGGCCAGGCCACAAATGAAAATTATAAGCAGGTTTCAGCCCCCTTTTCTAACGGAGGATGTGTTGGCTTTGAAGGGGGTCCAAACCAGGCTTATAAGAATGATGCCAGGGATGAAAGTCCTGTTATATGAGGAATAGTTGATGATTCTTTGTATGTAATTGATGGAGTTTAGAAAAATGAGTTGCGGGGTTGGGGGTCTGGAATCTGATTGAAACTTACAGAACACTGAGAAGCCTGAATGGTGGATATAGAGAAGATGCTTCCACTATTGGGAGAGACTAGGACACCAGAGAACAGCTTCAGGGTGCAAGGATAACCCTTTAGAACTGAGTTCTTCAACCAGAGGATGATGCATCTGTGGAACTCATTGCTGCAGAGGACTGTGAAGGTCAAGTCATTGACTGCATTTAAGATGAGGTGGATAGGTTCTGCTTTAGTAAGGGGATCATGAGTTACAGGGAGAAGGCAGGAGAATGGGTTGAAAACCATATCTGCCATGATCAAATGGCAGAACAGTATTAATGGGAAGAATGACCTATTTCTACTCCTAAATCTTATGATCTTATGAACCTAAACTCCCTTCACATTCTCTGCATCTGATCCTCCTTCAACCTCATGAGCCAATCCACCTTCCCCTACTTTGGGCACCCCTATACTCCCTTCATTTTCCCTCCCTTCCCTAACTCTCAATGCAATCTGTCTCTGTTGTCCACCCCCTGGGCCCAACGTCACTCAGGGATCTGAATACTTTCATCCTCCTATGCTGGACCCAACCCTCCCACAGACACAACACCCACTCACCTCATCACCAGCAAACATGATATTTTCCTCTCGCCCTGACCTGCCCTAAAAACTGCATCATTTCTCTAGCTACTTTGTTACTTTACACCCTCGCATCCTACCATATGAAAACCTAGCTCCTATCCAAATGACACCCTACCAACCTGGTCACCTGCCCACCCGACAGCCTGCCTAGATGGCACTCTACTTACCTGGTACCTACTTACCATCTTAGCCTCACATTTACCTTACATACCTACTGATTGACATTAGCTGTCAAAGTGCTTATCTGTGATAATGGACCTTTCAATTCCAGAATGACGCATATGACAGTTATGAAAAAGGTGGCACGGGTTCCTGAACCTTCTGCATTATGGAAATGCAGAGCGTCTCATTTTGTGAAAGAAAGAATTGACAGAGTAGCAATCTGCATGAGAAAACCAGTCGTCTGAAAATCCAGCCCAAAATTTTACTATAACACTTAGAATTCTTCCCTAACTGGATTACGGCTATGCAATATGCATTCAATTTGACAATCGAGATTGGGTGGATAATTTGCTCTGACAACAAAAACTTGATACTTCTACTTTAAAACAATGTTAAGCAAGTAGGAAATTTTAGAAAATATTATTAAAATGATGTATTGTAAATGGTAAATCAAGTTCTTAATGGAAGAAATAGGTTGAATAAACTAAAGAGTCCTTGTTCTTTGTTTGCATTTTAATCTTGTCAAATATACTTCACTTGCAGTATACATGCTCATGGAGGAATAAAAGACAAAATGTAAAATTAGCAAGGATTTCCCATAATAACTTTGAAAGAAACAATGAAAATAGGAGTTCAAGAATAGGCCGGATTATCACCAGGCATTTTGAAACCAAAGTAGGAATTTTATGCCATATTTTTGGATTATTGCTAATCCTCTGCTGAAATCTCAGTGGCAGATTGGACGGGACCTCAAAGGAACCCTTACCAGTTTAGTAAGCTGCATTTTGCCAGCCAAAGCATTTAACATCAGAAGTAGAATCCCATTTATCTCCTAGATCATTAGTGTCCATCAAGTTCCTTAAAATATTTTTTATTTCCTTTCTGGCCTTATCTGATCAATTGTCCTTCCTCTGTTTATTGATCTGAAGATCAATCCTTTTATATTTATATTATGAAGAATCTTGCATCACTGAGGTACGGAATAGTGATCGGCTATTAAACAACTAACAAGGGGAGGAGACCTCATAAATACCCTCAATCTCAATGATGCAGCACAATCACATATAAAAACACAAAGGACAATTGCTGCTGGAAATCAGAAACAACATCAGAAATTGCTGAAAAAAACTCAGTAGGCCTCACAGTATTAGTGGAGAGAAAGCAGAAAGTGAAGACAGGTCACCAGGCCCAAAATGTTAACTCTTCTTTCTCCCTATACATGCTGTCAGACCGACCGAGTTTTTCCAAAAAATTCTGATTGAGTATAAAAAAAATGCAGATGCATTTGCAAAAACCTTCAGCTTGTTTTGCTGTGTTAATGAATAATCTTGGCCTCCTTCTGAGGTCTCAACCATCGCAGGTGCCAGTCCTCAGCAAATTTGATTCACATTAAATGATATCAGGAAATCTTTGAAGATACTGATTACTGCAAAGTCTGTGGGGCCTAACCACATTCCAGAAACAGTTCTGAAGATCATAGAATTCCTACAGTGTGTGGAAACAGGTCCTTTGGCCCAACAAGTCCACACTGAACCTCAGAGCATACCACCCAGAGCCACCCCACTATAACCCACCTAATCTACACATCCCTGACCACTATGGGGAATTTATCATGGCCAATCCACTTAGCCTGCACATCTTTGGCCTGTGGGAGGAAACCGGAGCACCCGGGGGAAACCCACACTGACACGGGGAGAACGTGCAAACTCCCCACAGACAGTCACCCGAGGGCAGAGCTAAACCCAGGTCCCTGGCGTTGTAAGGCAGCAGTGCTAACCACTGAGCCAGATTTGCTCCAGAATTAGCTACGCCCATAGCCAAACTATTACAGCACAGCTACAATATATGTATCTAATCAGCTATGTGGGAAATTACACTGGCCACAAAAAAAATTCAAGATGACTCCAACCCTGCCATGCCCTGCCTGATTGGTCTATTTTCAATCATCAGAGAAGGTGATGGAAAAGGTCAGCTGTAGTTTATGAGTAGCACTTTCTAAGCAATACCCTGTTCCTTTATGGTAAGCTCAGTTTCTGCCATGGCCATTCAGTTTCTGACCTCATTAAGCAGAAATCTGAAGAAATCTGAATTTTCTGAAGAAGGGTCCAAAACATCAGCTTTCCTGCTCCTCTGGTGCTGCATGGCCTGCTGTGTTCATCCAGCTCTACACCTTGTTATCTCAGATTCTCCAGCATTGGCAGTTCCCACTGTCTCTGAGTCAATTTGACCATGTAATGCATTAAGGAGTCTGAGCAAAACTGAAGTGAAAGGAATCGGGGTAAAGCTGTCCGCTGGTTAGAATCATACCTAGTCGAAAGGAAGATGGTTATGGGTGTTGGAGGTCAGTCATCTTTGCTGCAGGATATCGCTACAGGACATCCTCAGGGTAGAGTGCCCAGCCTACACCCAACCATCTTCAGGTACTTCATCAATGCCCTTCCCTCAGCCATAAGGTCAGAAGTGGGAATGTTCATTGCTCCTCGGACAATGTTCAGTGTAATTTGTCACTCAGCTACCGAAGCAATCTGTTTTCATATGCAGCAAGTCCATGCTTGTTACATCTGAACCACGTGAGAGCCAAGCATTCACGGTCAGTAATAAACAAGAATCTAACCATCTCCTTTTGATATTCAATAACAGTACAATTACTGAGCACACCTCCCCACTCCTCTCCCTCTGTGATCATCCCAATGATTACCACCCTGAGCCTTAACAATAACCAGAGGCCACCTGGAACCAGCCATATATAAACTGTGGCTGCAACACCTAAAGAGTTCAATGCCACCCAGGACTGAGTAGTCTTCTTGAACAGAACCCCACCAACTAATTTAAATACTTGTTCCTCTTCTATGGCCACATCACAACTGCATTGTGCACCAGACCATACACATAATGCAATGCAACATATCATCATAGAATCCTTACATGTGGAAACAGGCCCTTTGGCCCAACAAATCCACACTGACCCTCAGACCATCCTCCCTGGATTCAGCCACCTATAGCCCATCTAATCTGCACATCCCTAGATATTATGGGTGATTTAAAACGGCCAATCCACATTGTCTGCACATCTTTGGGCTGTGGAAGGAAACTGGAATACGCAGAGGAAACCCACATAAACACGGAGAGAATGTGCAAACTCCGCACAGACAGTCACCTAAGGGTGGAATCAAATCCATGTTCCTGGCACTGTGAGGTTGTAGTGCTAACCATTGGGCCATCTTGCCATCATGGTTCCTTTGACAACAGATTCAAAACATTCTTAGAAGGACGAGAGTGGCAATTACATGTGAATGCTGCCCCTTCCAACTTCTCCTGAAGTCACGCATCACTTTGACTCAGAAACACAGAAAATAAGGAAAGGAGTAGAGTATTCGGATCTTCAATGCTACTCCACCATTCAACATGATCTTGGCTGATCATCCAACTCAGCACCTTATTCCCTGTTTCTCCCCATTTTGTTTTAAGGATTATATGTAACTTCTTCGTGAAAACATTCAATGTTTGGGCCTCAACCACTTTCTACAGCAAATTCCACCGGCTCGCCACTCCCTGGGTGAATAAATTTCTTCTCATCTCAGTCCTAAATGCCCAGACTGTATCCTTAGACTGTGAACCCTGGTCCTATGCTCCCTCATCATAAGGAACACACTTCCAGCATTTACCTGGTCTTGTTGGAATTTCTTTTAGGTTTCGATGAGATTCCCCATCATTCTTCTAAACTATAGCGATGAGAGACCTCACTGATTCAATTTCTCCTCACATAATGGTCTTACCAACCAACAATCATTCTGATAAAACCTTGGTTGCATCCCTTTTCCTTATCTAATAACCATTCAGAAAATAACGCGCCTTCCTGTTTTGGCTACCAAAGTGGATAAACTCACATTTACCCACATTGTACTTCATCTACCATGTATTGGCACATTCTCTGAACTTGTTTGAATTTCATTGGAGAATCTCTTCATCCCTCTTCCATCTTCCACTCAGTTTTGTGTCATCTGAAGACTTGGACGTATTGCATTTAGTTCCTTCATCAAAATAATTAATGCATTGTGAATATCTGGGGTCTCAGCACTGTTACCTACAGCAGTCCACCATTCACTGGCTGTTACTCGGAAAAAAATACTTGTTTATTCCTACTTTTTGTTTCCTGTCTGCCAACCAGTTCTGTATCCATGTCAACTACCTCCAATCCCATGCACTAGGAAAGGGATCATTGTTCATTTATTGCTATTGAGCCATAACCTTAAACCTCCCTCCCAACAGATCCATTAACGTATATATACATGGCAAGGACTGCAGCAGGATGAAAATACAGCTCACCAGTGCCTTCTCAAGGACAATTACAGATGCACAGGGAATGCTGGCCTTGCTATTAATGCTCGCATCCCACGAACAAATGGCAATAAAAAGTCTAACATAAATTGGCACCCAGCCTAAGTAGCTGAAATGGTGACAGAGAATTGATTTTACTTTTAGCTAATCTGTTAAAGGAATGAACACTGCTCTGGTCGGCAATGACCTCTGAACTGACTCCTCATAATACAGCTAGCTAATATTCACCAACATATCCATTCTTGTCTGCAAGGAAATGAACTTGTTTTCCTTTTGGCAATCATTCAGTATCAACACTATCCAGGCCTTAGTCCCAGCTGAAATGTCAGGGTCTCTTGAGTAATCAAATTGAATTACTTCATCTAATTATATTAATCCAACTCTATCACTGCTCAATTCATAAATCTTTTCAGACCACACTGAAGTTTATAAAGGAGATTAACATAAATTATCCATACAAAATGTTTCACAGATTTTAAATACCAATGGTGCAATTTGAAAATTGAATATACATGAAGTCAGGTGAAGCATTTTTGATCAGAAAGTTGAAGGCTGTTGTAGTAATTGACTTGGGAGAATACCAAAGTATACCTGAGGTTAAGAGATGCTTGGTGTTGTTAGAGATAGAGAAAGGATATCAGGATATAGTGTGAAGCAAGTTAACTGTACATGATATCAGAAGAAAAGGACAGACTTATCTTCCCACATGTCTTCCCTAGCTTTTGGAAATTCCGACACACAATTTCCCAAGTGCGACTTTAAAACAGTATAAAAATTCAAGGATACCTGTGGGAATTATAATCATAATCTCCTTAAGAATTTTTTTAAAAGAATAGAGACATATCAGTTTCTAAGTGCTCCTTTGAGAAATAATTAAATTATATGTACCAAGTTCAATCAGTTATGAAGCATCAAATGGCTCCAATAATAATGGCTGCATCTATTTGTCTTAGTGCTTATTCCACATGCAGTAACTATTTGAGATAGAATAATCTTGCGCATTCAAAACATATCTCCTAAAACAGAGTATTACAGCACGGAAACGGACTCTTTGGTCCAAACAGTCCATGCCAACTGTAATCCCAACCAAACTACTCCCAACTGGCAGCGCTTGGCCCATAACTCTCCAAAAGTTTCTTATTCATGTAATTATCCATCACTTCCTCTCAGCTTCATTCCACTGAACCACTCTCTGTAAAAAAAATGCCCCTCATGTCCTTTTTTTAATCTTTCCCCTCTCACCTTAAAAGTATGCACCCACTCTTGAAATCCCCCATGCTAGGGAAAAGACAACTGCAATTCTCCTTATCTATATGCCTCATGAGTTATATCTTAACTATTTTGATATTGTATAACATAGTAATGCTGTGGATGACATTCGTCAAACAGTTATTATGGCACTAAAGAGAGACTAGACCTGTGAGTTAATTACTACCAGAGAATCTATTTAATCGTGAGTGAAATTGTATTCAATGCAATAGCTAATTACCATATCAAATATTGCCTGAAATATTTCATGATAAAATAATTGAAGCTAAGACATGTGTAGATCATCACTTCTGACACATTAAAGAAGAAGCTTTTTCTGGTACCATATTGAGGATGGAAGGAATGGTTGTTCTGAACAAGTTAACGAGGCTGCAGAACAAATGAATGACACAGAATATTTTACATTATACTGCCAGAAGAGAAAAAGACTTATATAATGTCTGATACAAACTGAAGACATCCCAATGTTCTACATAGAGCCAATGGATACTTTTGAATTGACAATCGTTTATACCTGTTGACAGGATGTGGGCAGCACTTGCTTGATCAGCATTTAATGCTCTTCCCAATTTGCCCTTGAGAAGCTAATAATGGGTTGCTTTCTTGAACAGCTGAAATCCCAAGGGGGATAGATTTGTCTATTATGAAGACAGAAAAGTAATTTCATGAATTTGATCCAGCAACAGCCACTGATCCTAGATAACAAAGTGTGAAATTGGATGAACACAGCAGGCCAAGCAGCATCTTAGGAGCACAAAAGCTGACGTTTCGGGCCTAGACCCTTCATCAGACAGTCCCAAAACCAGCCCAGCTCCTCCCCCTCCAGACCAGCCACTGATCCTAGATTATTTTCTTGGGGGAAACATCTTCTCAGGATTCACCCTTTTTATTTCTTTAATATTTCCTTAAACAAAGGGACCAGAACTGCTCATAGTACTCCAGGCGTGGTTTCATAGAGTAATACAGCATGGAAGTAGACCCTTTGGTCTATCAGTCCATGTCAACCTGTTTCCAAACTAAACTAGTCCCACCTGCTTGAGTTTGGCCCATTTCCCTCCAAACTGTTCCTATGCACCTATTTATTTAAATGTTTTTTAAATGTTGTAACTGTACCTGCATTCACCATTTCCTCTGGCAGTTCACTCGACACACTAACCACTCCGTGGTTTAAAAAAATGTCCTCTCAAGTCTTTCTTAAAATCTTTCTCCTCTCACTTAAAAATACAGCCTCTAGTTTTGAACTTTCCAACTTTAAGGAAAGGACCAGTGCTATTTACCTTATCCATGTGCCCCATGGCTTTATAAACCTCGGCCTATCCAGCCTATTGTTACAACTCAGACCCTCAATCCTTGGCAAAATCCTTGTAAATTTTTCCTGAACCCTCTCTAGTTTAATAATATCCTCTCACCAACACCTTGTCCAGTTGCAGTAAGACTTGCGTACTCCTACGCTCCAATATGCTTCGGCTACCTTTGCTTTCTTCCTACAGACACATTTAGACTTGCTTATGAATCATATATGTTTCAATGAGATCACTTCTCGTTCTTCTAAATTCCAAAGAGTCAGCTCCCAACCTAGTCAACGTTTTCTGACAAGTTAATCCCACCAGCACAATAAACCCATTTTCACCTTCACACACTGATAATTTACATCTATTTTACAACGCTGTCTCAGTTTTATCACAAATAGCACTCCCTTTGTCTTTTGCTCTGCACACCCCCTTCATCAGTTCCAATCATTCCTCCTTCATCTCCTTCAACTCCAGAAAACTGTTCATTTTCCAACCCCTTCCAGTTCTGAAGAAGAATCGCTTCCACAGCTACTGTCAAACCACCTGTTATGTTTACCCAGCATTCTCTTTTGGATATTTCATATTTTCATCATCCACTTTCATTTATTCAGGAATAAATATTCGGTGCCTGTGATAAGGCACAGCAAAAATCATGGATGGCTTTGGCCTACACATAAACTGGAAAAATCAAATTTGTGGGAATAGCTTGGCTGTGAAGTTCATAGAATGCTTTTGAGACAGTTCCTTAGAACATCACATTCTGGTACTGATCAGTAAGCAGGCTATATTAGGCTTGGTATTGCATAATGTGATAGCATTAAGTAAAGAAATCAGAGTAAAGGCACCCCTTAGTAACAGAGATCACACTATGATAGAAATCTGTATCCAGTTTGAAAAGGAGAAGTTTGGATCTAAGGTGAATATTTTAATGTAAATAAAGGAACAATGAAGACTTGAAAGTTGAGTTAGCTCAAGTGAAAAGGTATAGTAAGCTTGGGGATAGATTAAAAGAGACACAGTAACAGAGATTTTAGGGGATATTTCAGGATATTCAAAATTAATATACTTCTACCATAGATGAAACTATGAATGGAAGGACCCGCCATCTTTGACTAACTCAAGAATTTTTTAAAAATCAAGTTTAAGGAAAAAGTCCACAAAAATGTGTGGCAGGTCAGGTGATTAGACAGCATATGTAGAATGATTAAATGATTTAAAGGTTAATTAGGAGGATGAAATTAGAGAATAAGAAGAAATTAGCTAGAAAATCGATAGCAAGAGTTTTGATGGTAAAAAGGTAAAAAAAAGTAAAATGAGTGTTGGTCCTGTTGAGGGTAAGAATGGAGAGATAATTGTAGACAATAAGAAATGGAATAATGAAATGAAAAATAATTTTATTTTACCTTCGTTAGAGAGAATGCAAATGTTTGTCTAATAGGTATAAATCAGGATGTGGGAAAGAAAGAGGGGAATTTACTGAAATGACAAATACGATCATAGCAGTACCAATCAAACTGAAGGAGTTGCAAGTTGATAAGTCTTAGGCCCCAAAGGATTTTGCTTTAATCTGGCCAAGTGACCCATGACCGTCCAGGATTGTTGCAGACATATGGCACGTTTTCATGAGCATGGATAAAATTTTGAAATGTAGAAGCTGAGTTTAAATTTTGCCGGACTGTGCAATTTGCAAGCTGCAGAGCTGGAGCAGATAGTATTCATGTAGCCAGACTGTTGAAGGAGGATTTTAAAGGGGAATCTGAGTCCCGTATTCATTAGCACAAATCAATCTTTATTCAGAGCTCTTTTACCACATGTGTAGGAGACATCAGAGACTATTCTGAATCTGGCTTTCACATGTGGCCCAGTTGCCCTCTTAATTACAGCTGATTTTAGAGGTCTGTGACACTCTATCTTTCCTAATAAAGTATGGGGTATTTATACATGCTGTGTCACAATGGTTACATGAAACATTGATATCAATGTTTGCCACATGTCCCCTGACCTACATATCCAATCCTATGAATACACGATCAATGATAGACGTCTTTGTGTTCAAAATCATGCCCTCCGTTCATCTGAGGAAGGGTCACTTGAACTGGAGCATTAAATCTAATTTCTTTCCACAGATGCTGCCAGACGTGCCGAGTTTTTTCAGTAATTTGTGTTTTGGTTTTCATCTGAGCTGCTTTATCAGAGTCTTGCTGTTTGCAATCCAGTCCCATCTTACGTAGACTCAGAGGCATTTTGTTATCTGGTTATAAATGCCATGATTTGAATGATATGAAATGTTATCTCAGCTAAAATCTCCTTCCATTGTCAGTATCAGTTAAAAAGAAAACCTCTAATCGTATTTTGTCATAATTAGCCAAGGGCAACTACAACCCAGGCCTTGGACAATCTATTTCCTGTTGAAACCAGACAGGCCTGAAACTGCCTGACCAGGTGTTAACAGATCATTGTTTCAGAACAAACCAATGCTTACACCTCCAATAAACCTGATTGTTAGAAGAATGCTACACAAACTTGGTAGCTGTACAGGCATAGAAATGCAAGGGCAACACTTCACAGTTGGAAGTTCAAAACTATTTTCTGTGACCTCCAAATGTAGAAGTAGTTTCCTCTTAGCTGCTTCTGCCAAATATCGTATTGAATCCAGACCACAGAATCTTCTTGAAGGGCATGAAGAGAGGAATTAAAAGTATAAGCTGAAAACCCAGGTCTCTTTTCTTTTGCTCTTTCTTCAAAGGCGTTTTCCAAGACCACCTCCAACCAATAGCCAAGCTGCACGGCATCTCCAGGTCCTTGTGCCTCATGGTGAGCATCATCAGACTGACCAGACATAGAGAGACTACCTTGGTGAGATGACCAAAAGACCAGAATAGCTTTAGATGGGAAGGAAGCCTAGATCGACAACTGCGGATCAGGAAACATCAGACACATTCAAAGACTGAGGAGCAGCCTAAGTGCATGTTAGAAGTAGATTTGAGAAGTTTTACTTAGAGATTTCAGGCTGTTTACAAAACAGTCCTCTGAAGAGATTGATAGAGTTTAATTAAAGTACAATTGGAGAATCTGACAAATATTATTTTTCTTTGATAAAGAGTTCAATAAAAGTGTGTTGGCATTCCCCTGAGTCTTGACCCTTTGTTTATTTCACTGTGCAACACACTTGTGTTGAAAACGGTTAATGCCGACTAGTCGAGGTTAGTCAGAGTACACTTAACCACTGTTTCACTTTACAACGTGAGGATCTTTGAGATAATAAATGCATTGGTAATAATTTTCCTTGATACAGATAGGAAAGTAGCAAATATAATAACTAAAATCAAGAAAGAAGAACTGCAGAAAATAGGAAACTGTGAGCCAGTTTACTTGATATCCATCATGGGGCATGTGTCAAAATTGATCATTAAAGAAACTATAGCTACGCACATATAAAATCTCACAGTAATCACAGTCATTATGGATTTTTCAATGAGAAATCATACCTAAACTATGTAAAATTGATCCTCGTCATCTAAAATACCACACAAGACCCTGGGCTTTTCTAATATCTGAAATACTAGATCAAAGCCTGAGATCAGCCTGCAGCAAATGCACTCAGAACCAGAATGATTTCTGTCTGGAACGATTAGTCTGGAATTCCAATTTACGCCTTCATCCTAAGAGAAAAATCAACCAAACCTAACACTCTGGAGTGAAACTAACTTTTACACTCGGGCAACTGAGCACAGACAGTATGGAGCTCACAGAGAATACTAGACATTCAATATCAATCAAAACCCATTCACATATACTCTTAGCATTAGGAAACCAACTGATTTCAGAAGGAAACATCAGAATCACAATGGACAACACAGATTTGAGAGCAGATAACTCGGCACACAATCTGTATAACTGCCAAGCCCAATCTCACCAGAGGGAGAGCCTTTTCAACAACGAGCTTCCGCACAAACAGCTTTCCCACAGGCTCCAACCCCTACAAGCAGCTTCGAAACCAAGAACCACAGAGGCCAAGCAGAGAAGCTGAATTGCATAGATGGGGGAAGCCAGCCAAGCGCAATCCAAACAGGAGCTACCACACACATGCCTGTTCCAAACCAAGAAAACCGACAGCAAGACCCTCAGCAACACGACACACTTTAAACTTATATTTTCGTCAACTGTAAGCTGAAACTTTCGAGATCCCAAAGTATCCACCCTAGCTAACAGGAAGGGGAAGGCGGGTGAGTGGCAGTGCTAGGAACCCCAAGGATAGGAAGTCTGATTAATTTTTTTTAATAAGACTGTTGTTTAGATTCCAAAGTGTTTAATCTGTTTAATTTAATAGTGTATTTAATGACTGTCCTTTGTATGATTGTGTTAATTTCATTGTTTTATTGTATTTGCTTTTATTCCTTGTGTTTTATTTACCTTTTTGTATTTAAATAATCGCTTAGCTTCTTTTGTCCCTGAAACATCTGTCCACTGCCTTCCTCATTTCACATTTCATAAATAAGTCCAAAGCCTAGAACCAGGGATCTGGGGGTATTTGAAACACCTAAAATCAACAAATTACGTTTGTAATCCAGAACCCTACAACTATTTTTTTTTATTCATTATTGAGTCCAGTTGATGTTCTTTGAGTAAGTATGGATAATAAGGAGACATCAGATGTATTGTACTTAGATTACCAGAAAACATTTAATATATCACTCAAAGATAAGTAAGCAAGTTGATAGCAAAGCTTATTGAAGTTGAAAAGAAAACTCATAATTTACTGTTAAGTATGTTGTGAAGAAGACATGAGGAGATTATACATGGATATAGATCATTGAGTGATTAGGCATATAATCTAGTAGATGGAGTATAGTGGAACAAAATGTGAAGGTGTTCACTTGGCAGGAAGGATGAGAAAGCAGATTATTCCTTAAAAGGTAAATGACTTCAGAATTCTGAAGCTCAATGGACCGAAGCATTCAGGGCATGAGGCATAAAATATTAGCAGACTCATACAGCACAGAAACAGGCCCTTTGACCCAACTTGTCCACACTAGCCAGTTTGCTTAAATTAATTCCATTTGCCTGTGTTCGACCCATATCCCTCTCAACCTTTCCTATCTATTTACTTTTCCAAACAGAAATTATAGAATGACTACAGTGTGGAAATGGGTCATTCAGCCCAGTGAGTCTGCATCGACCCTCCGAGGAGGATCCCAAAAAGACCTACTCCCTTATCCACGTTACCCTGCATTTTTTACCATGACTAACCCTCCTAACCTACACATCACTGGACACTACAGGACAATTTACCATGGCTACCCTACCCAACTTCAGCATCGATGGGCTGGGAGGATACATGAGCACCTGGGGAAATCCCATGTAGACACAAGGAGAATGTGCAAACTCCACATTGACAGTCAGCCAAGGGTGGAATCAAATCTGGGACCTGTCTCTGTGAGGCAGCAGTGCTCACCACTGAACCACCATGCCACCCAAATGTCTTTTAAATGTTGTAATTGTACTCACCTCCACCACTTTCTCTGGTAGCTCATTCCATCAGCCTCTACTTGAAAAAGTCGCTCCTCAGGTCCCTTCTAAATCTTTCCCTTTTCACCTTGTACCTACACCCCCTAGTTTTGGACTCCCATGCTCTGACAAAAAGACATTGGTTATTCACTTTATCTATGCCCCTCATGATTTTACAAAAGTCCCTAAGTCCCAGGGAAATAAATCTGAATCTATCCAACCTCTCTATTATTTAAACTTTTCAATCTTTGTAACATCCTTGTGATTGCACACTTTCCCGTTTAACTACATCTTTACTATAGCAAACCACTAACATGATGTCCCAACTCCCGTAATCAGTGCTCTCACTGATGAAGACAAGCATGCCAAATGACTTCTTTACTACCCTGTCCACCTGTGACGGCACTTTCAGGGAACTATGTACCTGTACCCTTGTTCAACAACTCTCCCCATGGCTCTACCATTAACTAAGTAAGTACTGTTCTGGTTTGTCTTACCAAAACACAACACCTCACATTTATCTGTACTAATTTCTATCTGCCATTCTTCAGCCTACCAGTCCAATTGCTCAAGCTCCTGTTGCATTTTCACACAACCTTCCTCACTGTCCGTTATAACACCAATTTTGGTGCCAGCTGCAAATTTACTCACCATACCTCGTCTATTTCTCATCCAAACTGTTTATATAAATGACAAAAAAAAAAGTGTTTCCAGCACTGATCCTAGCAGCGAGCTGCTGGTCACAGGCCTCCAGTCTGAACAACAATCATCTACCACCACCCTGTGTTTCTACCATCAAGCTAATTTTGTATCCAATTGGTTACCTCCCCCTGGTTCCCATATGATCTAACATTACTAACCAGTCTACCATGCAGAACCTTGTCGAAGGTTTTGCTAAAGTCCATATAGACAATGTCCATCGCTCTGCCTTCATCATTCCTTTTGGTCACCTCTTCAAAAAATTTAATTGATCTTTTGATACACAATTTCCCATGAGCAAAGCCATACTGACTATCCTTAATCAGTCCTTGCCTTTTCAAAATCATGTAGATCTTGTCTCTCAGAATCCCGTCCAACAACTTACCCACAACAGACATTAAATTCACCATTTGTAATTCCTTGGCTTTTCCTTGCAACCTTTCCTACATAATGGCACAACATTAGCCACCGTCCCATTTTCTGGGACCTCACCCGTGGCTGTTGATGACACAAATATCCTTGCTAGGGGCTCCAAGACTTCTTCCCTAACTTCCTATCATGTTCTGGGATGCACTCGATTGGGTCTCAACGATTTTATCGACCATTATGCATTTTAAGATCTCCAGCACCTCTTCTTTTGTAGTGTGGACTCTTTTCAAGACATCACTGTTTATTTACCCAAGTTTCCTAGCTTCCACATATTTCTCTATGGTAAATACTGATGAAAAATACTCAATTAGGATCTCACCCACTTCCTAGGGCCCCACGCATCGACAACCTCGTTGATCTTTAAGGGGCCCAATTCACTCCATAGTTATTCTTTTGCCCTACATATACATGTAGAATCTTTTTTTTGATTTCTCCTTTACCTTATTAGCCAAAGTTTTCTCATATCCACTTTTTTCCCTCCTGATTTCCCTCTAAACTGTACGCCTAATCCCCCTATACTCCTCAAGGGATTCACTTGATCCCAGCTGCCTGTACCTGACGTATGCCTCTTTCCTTTTCTTGACCAAAGCCTCAATTTCTGTCGCAATTTTATGCTTAGTATTCCAATGCTTTAAAAGTCAATTCAGGTAAAAAAAATCAGACAGTGTCTATGGATACACTCTGCTGGGAACAATGTATTTGATTAATTGAAAAAGGAATGAGCTAAGGAAGAACACCAATAAAAATACACATGTAGGTAAGAATAAAGCGGAGTCTGAACGAATGGACTACAGTTAAGGAAATCATTTGGCACATGCTGAACAAGACTGCAAATTAATTCCTGTAATAAGAAGTATAAACTATTAATCAGCCATTAACTTAGCAACACCAATTTACGACTTACTTTTTGTACAAACAAAGCCTTTTTGCTGAAGACCTCTTCGTGTCATATTTTGTTGCATCATTTTTATCTTCTGTTCTTTTTGATAGTTGTGCAGCAATACAAGATGATTTAAAACAAAAAGGATATCTTTTTGATAACAAGAACGAGTACAATATACTTTAACTTAAACTACAGAATGAAGAATTGTATTACCTGATTGTCACAATCTCTACTGGGCAAACTGAGATATAACTGTACAGCCTATTCTCCTCCTAGCAGTGGTTAGGGTTCCTGTCAGTTGAAGGTCTTGTAGTAAGATCTTAAATAATATGATCACCAAATTTAAAGACAGAAGGGATCATTTATGACAAGTACATTAGTCTGTGAACTATTTTTCAAATGATATAAAGTAGAGCAGAGATATTGATAATATGCTGTGTGGTGTCACTGTAAAAACCTATTAACTGGCATGGTGTAACTTCATAAAATGTTCTCTTAAAAGTGATGAGGGTTGGAGAATACTGAGTATTTTATGAATAGGCAAGTGTATACCATTCATTGCAGACATTGATAAATCCAGCGTGCTTTGTAAAACTTCCAAATACATTGGAATATGATTATTTTGAGTTGTATAAATAATTTATGCTATTAGGTATGTTCCAACAAAACCATTCAGAAATCACTGTACCTCGCATTAGTGTGTAGTTGTCGATCATTCAAGTATATTCTCTTTGCTAAGGATGTACTTTTCTTGATCTGTAGCTTTCCCTGTACAAATAATCAGCATGTATAGTGTCAATTTGTAAATTCCAACAACATTAGGTACGTTTTATTAAAATATACAAGGAAAAAAGGAAGAAAGACAAAGCTTTTCTGCCATTTATTAATATGTTCTTTCTAAGCTTTTGGAGAAGATCTGTCGCTCAGGTTGTGGGTGTTGAGGATGGTTGGCTCATCGAGCTGGTTTGTTGTTCCGCTGATGTTTCATTACTGTGCTTGGTAACATCCTCAGTGCAGCCTCTGATGAAGTGTCGGTGTGTTTTCCCGCCTGGTTTTTAAACTCTGGGGTCCGTTGCGATGGATTGCCTCACTTCCGGGTTTCCTCTGTGGTGGAATGTACATGGGGTCAAGTTCAATGTATTTATTAATAGTCTGCTTCACGGGGTGCCATGCTCCCAGGAATTTTCATGCTTGTCTCTGCCCCAAGATCCCCTGCAGAGACTGTGAGAAACATTACATCGGACAAACAGGAAGGAAACTGAAAACAAGAGAACATGAACACCAACTGGCTACAAAAAGATGCGACCAATGCTCACTCATCTCAATCCTCATGGAACCACAACTTCGACTGGGACAGCACCAAGATCCTGGGACAGGCTATGCATGAGAATTCCTGGAAGCATGGCACTCCATGAAGCAGGCTATTAATAAACACATTGAACTTGACCCCATATACATTCCACTATGGAGGAAACCTGGAAGTGAGGCAGTCCATCACATTGGGTCCCACAGTTTAAAAACCAGGTGGGAAAACACACCAACGCTTCATCAGAGGCTGCACTGAGGATGTTACCAAGCACAGTAATGAAACATTTGCGGAAGCACAAGCCAGCTCGACGAGCCAATCAACCTTAGTATGCTCTTTCTCTTCACGTGAAGCATATTTTATGGGTTAGTTTCAATGAGTTTTAAAATTTAAATTGAAACTTGCTCAGAACTTGGCACCAAAAAGCTTTTGAGGTTCCTTTTCAAAAACAGGGATTGCTTTGTGGATTTTTTTTTAGTAATGTAGAGGCAAACACAGCTCAAGCAACTTCCTGCATTAGCATACATTGAAAATCTTGATTTCCTTTGGGAAAATGCCCTCCTCAAAGAGCACCAGTGGCTCATGCGAATGACACATGTCCTTAAAAAAGGCATGCACACTCTTGTGTGAAATCCCATTGTTTCTTGCACACTCCTGACTCAATCAACCAATGACAGCCTCACTTCTCAGATGACGTACTTCTTGGTTGACTGAAAACATCACCAGCCACAGCCATAAGACTGACTGGAGTCGTGGGATTTTACCCTACTATGCAAAATCTTGACAAGTCGCAATCCCTTGAGGACAGTTTTGAGAAGAAAAAAACACTTGCTCCACAGGTGGAATGTGAGGAATATTTCAAACTGTAATTGTGACCAGCCACATCAGTCAAACACCCACATACTGAACTTCTGCCCTGAGAACTACATTCCTGGTGGCATCACAATCATTCAACACTACACCAATTGAAGCCATTGAATGGATTGTTAAACTCAGCATTAAATGATAAACACTTCCTCAGACTTATAAGTATAAAAAAAACTTGAGCTTTTGTCCAACATTTGACAGGATTCTTTCATCAATAACATTCACAAATAATTATTCATGGCTTATCAGATCACCACATTATTTGTTTATACTAAATTGCCAATCTGTTATCAAATAATTAGTGTCAGTTATTCATTAAACTGCAGTCACTTCAAAATTACTCTTTACACAGAATACAACAGTGCAGAACAGTCAGTGGACTGCCACTCTCCAACAGATCGGCTTTACTAGTTAATTTTTCAACAAATTCCTTTAATATGGCTAAAGGATCATTCACGTTCTGATAGACATATAGTTGTTGGCACTGTTATCTGTACTGTTTCCACCTGCAACCTTCTCAAAAATGAAGTAACTGAATAGCTCAACAGGTTTGTTTTTATATGACAGCGTGTCATGCTACTTCATATCATCTCTCACCAATGTATGAACTTAACGGTGAGTGACATTTTAATTTCAGTAGGAAAAAAAGTAATTAGATTAAGGATTAGCTCGGTTGCTCTTGGTCAAAAAAAGAGTGGTCTACTTAACGATGTAACGAGTGAGAGAATGACTACTTAGCCATCACCTACTAAATTCAGTGAGTCATGAAGCTTTTTTTTGAAGTCAACGCACTCTGAAATTAGGAGGTTGCTTAAAAAAGTGATTTTCAAGAAAAAGCACCAGATCTGTCGATTGCATACTTCCTCAATTTACAAGTGGATAACTTTCCAGTGTAAGACCGACAGTTTGCATGTAGCCTGTCTCTCGAGTGCATGTTCTGGCGTCTATTTAAATGCTCTCCTGCAGTGGTGTTTGAATCTCAACAGCCATAAGATCTTGACTACAAATAGTAGCCACCAAACAGCAAAACACAGAATTTCAGTTCTGAAATCAAAAATGCAAATTACCCAATTGCTAATAAAAAGAAATAAGTCTTTGGAAAGGTCATGTATCACATCTTTCAACAGTAGATTTTTATGTTTAATATCAATGGCCTACTATCAGGAATGGGAAGATAAATCCAGGAGGAAAATATATTTTGACAGAGAAGCTGTAAGATACCAGCAAGGTAATAAAATGTGAGGCTGGATGAACACAGCAGGCCAAGCAGCATCTCAGGAGCACAAAAGCTGACGTTTCGGGCCTAGACCCTTCATCAGAGAGGGGGATGGGGGGAGGGAACTGGAATAAATAGGGAGAGAGGGGGAGGCGGACCGAAGATGGAGAGTAAAGAAGATAGGTGGAGAGAGTGTAGGTGGGGAGGTAGGGAGGGGATAGGTCAGTCCAGGGAAGACGGACAGGTCAAGGAGGTGGGATGAGGTTAGTAGGTAGCGGGGGGTGCGGCTTGGGGTGGGAGGAAGGGATGGGTGAGAGGAAGAACCGGTTAGGGAGGCAGAGACAGGTTGGACTGGTTTTGGGATGCAGTGGGTGGGGGGGAAGAGCTGGGCTGGTTGTATGGTGCAGTGGGGGGAGGGGACGAACTGGGCTGGTTGAGGGATGCAGTAGGGGAAGGGGAGATTTTGAAACTGGTGAAGTCCACATTGATACCATATGGCTGCAGGGTTCCCAGGCGGAATATGAGTTGCTGTTCCTGCAACCTTCGGGTGGCATCATTGTGGCAGTGCAGGAGGCCCATGATGGACATGTCATCAAGAGAATGGGAGGGGGAGTGGAAATGGTTTGCGACTGGGAGGTGCAGTTGTTTTTTGCGAACTGAGCGGAGGTGTTCTGCAAAGCGGTCCCCAAGCCTCCGCTTGGTTTCCCCAATGTAGAGGAAGCCGCACCGGGTACAGTGGATGCAGTATACCACATTGGCAGATGTGCAGGTGAACCTCTGCTTGATGTGGAATGTCATCTTGGGGCCTGGGATGGGGGTGAGGGAGGAGGTGTGGGGACAAGTGTAGCATTTCCTGCGGTTGCAGGGGAAGGTGCCGGGTGTGGTGGGGTTGGAGGGCAGTGTGGAGCGAACAAGGGAGTCACGGAGAGAGTGGTCTCTCCGGAAAGCAGACAGGGGAGGGGATGGAAAAATGTCTTGGGTGGTGGGGTCGGATTGTAAATGGCGGAAGTGTCGGAGGATAATGCGTTGTATCCGGAGGTTGGTGGGGTGGTGTGTGAGAACGAGGGGGATCCTCTTGGGGCGGTTGTGGCGGGGGCGGGGTGTGAGGGATGTGTCGCGGGAAATGCGGGAGACGCGGTCAAGGGCGTTCTCGATCACCGTGGGGGGAAAGTTGCGGTCCTTAAAGAACTTGGACATCTGGGATGTGCGGGAGTGGAATGTCTTGTCGTGGGAGCAGATGCGGCGGAGGCGGAGGAATTGGGAATAGGGGATGGAATTTTTGCAGGAGGGTGGGTGGGAGGAGGTGTATTCTAGGTAGCTGTGGGAGTCGGTGGGCTTGAAATGGACATCAGTTACAAGCTGGTTGCCTGAGATGGAGACTGAGAGGTCCAGGAAGGTGAGGGATGTGCTGGAGATGGCCCAGGTGAACTGAAGGTTGGGGTGGAAGGTGTTGGTGAAGTGGATGAACTGTTCGAGCTCCTCTGGGGAGCAAGAGGCGGCGCCGATACAGTCATCAATGTACCGGAGGAAGAGGTGGGGTTTGGGGCCTGTGTAGGTGCGGAAGAGGGACTGTTCCACGTAACCTACAAAGAGGCAGGCATAGCTGGGGCCCATGCGGGTGCCCATGGCCACCCCCTTAGTCTGTAGGAAGCGGGAGAAGTCAAAAGAGAAGTTGTTGAGTGTGAGGACGAGTTCAGCTAGGCGGATGAGAGTGTCGGTGGAGGGGGACTGGTCGGGCCTGCGGGACAGGAAGAAGCGGAGGGCCTTGAGGCCATCTCCATGCGGAATGCAGGTGTACAGGGACTGGACGTCCATGGTGAATATGAGGTGTTGGGGGCCAGGGAATTGGAAGTCCTGGAGGAGGTGGAGGGCGTGGGTGGTGTCACGGACGTAGGTGGGGAGTTCCTGGGCCAAAGGGGAGAAAATAGAGTCCAGATAGGTGGAGATGAGTTCGGTGGGGCAGGAGCAGGCTGAGACGATGGGTCGACCAGGGCAGGCAGGTTTGTGGATTTTGGGAAGGAGATAGAAACGGGCCGTGCGGGGTTGGGGAACAATGAGGTTGGAGGCTGTGGGTGGGAGGTCCCCTGAGGTGATGAGGTCGTGAATGGTGTTGGAGATGATGGTTTGGTGCTCGGGTGTGGGGTCATGATCGAGGAGGCGGTAGGAGGTGGTGTCGGAGAGTTGGCGTCTGGCCTCGGCGATGTAGAGGTCAGTGCGCCATACTACCACTGCGCCACCCTTGTCTGCGGGTTTGATGGTGAGGTTGGGGTTGGAGCGGAGGGAGCGGAGGGCTGCCCATTCTGCGGGGGAGAGGTTGGAGTGGGTGAGAGGGGTGGAGAGGTTGAGGCGGTTGATGTCTCGACGGCAGTTGGAGATGAAGAGGTCGAGGGAGGGTAGGAGGCCTGGGGGTGGTGTCCAGGAGGAGGACTTGTGTTGGAAGCGGGTGAAGGGGTCAGTGGAAGGAGGGTTGGGTTCCCGGTTGAAGAAGTAGGCATGGAGGCGAAGACGGCGGAAAAACTGCTCTATGTCCAACTGTGACTGGTATTCGTTGATGTGTGGTTGTAGGGGGACAAAGGTGAGCCCCTTGCGAAGGACTGACCGTTCGTCCTCAGTCAGTGGGAGGTCTGGGGGGATGGTGAAGATGCGGCAGGGCTCAGTGTGGCTGTCTCCTCTGGAGTTGCAGGCTGTGGAGGTTGTGGGCGGAGCGATGAGGTCGTCGGCCGTGGGCGGGGTTCCGTCGGCCGTGGGCGGGGTTCCGTCGGCGTCGGCCGTGGGCGGGGTTCCGTCGGCGTCGGCCGTGGGCGGGGTTCCGTCGGCGGAGACCGTGGGCGGGGTTCCGTCGGCGGTTGGAGGATCGGGGTGGGCGGCAGCAGCTGCGGTGAGGGTGGTGTGTGAGGTGTTGTACCTGGACGTGGAGGTGGTGACTGCAGCAGCGGTTCCGGAAGTTCTGTGCCCGGCGGAGGCGGATGTGACGTCATCGGTGGGGTCTCCGGCCGTGTCCTCATGGTCAATGGCGGCGGGTGCATGGTGGGGGAGGGGCAGGGACAGAGTCGGGATTTGGGAGGCGCAGGAATCCTCTTGTGGGGGGCAGGGGCCAGTGAGTTTGTTGTACTTACGATTTTTGGTGTCCAGTAAAGCTGAGTGGAACTGGGTGTTCAGTCTGTGGATCCTGCGGAGGATAAAAAACAGCAGAGGTCCTTTGCAGGTCTGGGAGAGGGAGGCTCTGAGCTGGGGCAGGCTGGATTGCAGTGCCTGGAGGTGCCGGCGCATGGCTGCGAGTGTCTGTTTCAGGACTCGCAGGGAGAAACGCTTCTGAAGGGTCTGAATATTCTGGGTATAGAGGTGGTCACGGTTGGGGCCAAATTGGGAAGGCTGAAATGTGGACTGTAGTCCCTTTGGGATGATCTGGTTCCGTAGGCAGGTGCTGAGGAAGGTGATGTGGCTGTGGTACCTGGTTTGCTTCAGGACATGGTCGAGCAGTTTCAAGGCCGAAGAGATTACAAGTGAGTTGCAGTGGGAGAGAGATTCCCTGAGGTTGGTCCGGAGGGAGGAGGGTAACTTCTTCAGGTTAGGCATCCCTGGAAGAGGCTTCGCAGTGAGGTTAAAATAGTATCAGAGATAATGGGAACTGCAGATGCTGGAGATTCCAAGATAATAAAATGTGAGGCTGGATGAACACAGCAGGCCAAGCAGCATCTCAGGAGCACAAAAGCTGACGTTTCGGGAGATACCAGCAAGGACCTGCTTATCAATTAGAAATAAAAGTCAAATGATTTTACCAGATATTTATCAAATCAAATTACCTTCAAACGTCAAAACTAACACAAGTTTTGCCCAGTGCACTTGTTACAACTAGTGCTGGGTGAATGATGAACATGAAACAATGAGGACAAAGAGAAATATGTAAATATGAACAAGTATCTTGATAGAGGAGAAAAGTGCAGAATGCAAGAACATGGGAGAATCAAAGCAAGTGTTTATTTTGGAAAGGAGAAAGTGGCATCGACACCAAATGAAAAGAAAGAATTAGGCAAGGTTTTGTGGGTGAGGATTAAGGCACATCTCATACTTTTGAGGCAGACAGCATGCAAACTTCATTTATTCATTCACAGGATATAAGCTGGCTATTTATTGCTCTTCCCATTTGGGTTAAGTCCCTCAGTTAAGTGTTAACTACATATTGTGAGTGTGGAATCGTGTGCATGCCAGACTGGGTAAGGATGGCAGTTATGTTCCTTAAAGGACTTCAGTGAACCAAGTGGGTTTTTCCTACAATTGATAATGGTTTCTATTTTGCTAGGTCTTCAACAGATTGCAATGTGCAATAAGGTGCAAAATATGTTATTGGCCAGATGAATGTCCAACAAGGGGTCCAACAGTATGCGGCTAACATGTTATTCAGCATTCTGGTGATTTTTAAAGGCAGGTTGTAATTCTTAAAGAACAGGTGAGTGCAAGATACAGCAACTTCTGCGAAGTACAGAAAGCCTTGATTGAAGGAGGAGACTGTAATTGCAGGAACTGGCCAGAACAGTATTCAGATTCTCTAGTGTGGCACTGAATGCCTTTAATCAGGCATTATAGGTGGCCCCAAGCCCTCAAGGTTCATCCTACAGAGTAGGTATGTAATTGGTCTTATTGTACATGACCTAGAATCTAACCATGAGGACTAGACAGCAGTGCCAAATACGTTCGAAGACCTAAAATATATGGCCAAATTCAGTGAATATTATTTCAAATGATGCATCTTACACACTACACCATAAAGGTGTTGGTGCTCAATGTATTCCAGCTCCATCAGCAGTCGAGTCTTATACCTAACGATAATACTTTTTTTTAATCCCATGCATGCTGTTGTCGATGTTGTTTGTCTCACATCTCAGGTTTTGCAGCTTTTACATCCCACCAGCTACTCACCTAAGGCATGCACATCACGCAAATGCACTGCAGTCCATGAATTGACATTAACCCTTCTGTCTGGTGTTACAGAAGGAGGATAGATTAAATACATGGCTCCTCTCTTTTTTTCCATTATCGCTTGACTTAAGATGACATGCTTGGAAGGTATATTAATTTGAGTGTTTTAATGATCAGCTAACAGGAACATAACATGTTTTGCATATTTTGAAAGCAAAATAAATGTTTATTGTTCGATATTCAAACAAACTAATCCATGCTGACATTCACACAAAAATACACTCTCAGGAAAAACTTACATTAAGAAAATGAGCATTCCTTTTTTTTATGATTGCTGATTTCCACGCTTGGTCCTCCCTCGGCTGATGAATCAGTACTCCTCCACCTCGGGTGGTATGGGCACAAAATGGGGGTTCAATGTCCACCACAAAGATTAGCTCAGCCAGCAGTACTACTGGTTGAGTTGAGCAGAATCTAAAGGACATAGCTGCTAGATTGGTTCTAAAGCAGGTGGTGAGGGAATCAAAAAGAGGGAAAAGTGTACCTTTTCCTTACCAATCTGCTTGCTGTTGATGCATCTGTCCATGACAGTATTGACAAGACAGATCATCCCTCAACCTTGTCGATTCAAAGTCCCACTTTCATACTGAGAATATCTTCCATTGTGTTGTGAGGCATTATCACCGTGCTAAATGGGACAGACTTCAAACAGATCTAGCAACTGAGGACTGGGTCAGCAACAGTAGCAGGATTGTACTCCAGCAATTTGCAACAATGGTCCTGCATATCCCCCCACTCAACTGCAAACATCAAGCCAGGGGATCAACACAGTTACCCGGACTATACATCTGCGCATCCTGCTTCCTGTAAAGAATCCTTTCCATTCTCCCAGTTCATCCAGCTCCAGCACTTATGTTCCAATGAGGCCAAATTTGACAAAAGAGCCTCTGAAATGTCCACCTTCTTCCTCAGCACCATGGTTTGTCAGAGCCCTCAATCGGATCCGACCCATTTCCCGCATTTCCGCCTTCACCCCTCCTCTTCTGTACCGCAACAGCAATAGGGTTCCCCTTCCCCCTACCTACCAGCACATCAGCATCCACATCCAGAAGATCATCAGATGCCATTCTGCCACCTCCAGCGAGATGCCGCCACTACACACATATTCCACCCCTCTCCCCGTCCAACTTCCGCAGGGACTGTTACCTTCGGGTGACCTTGTTCAAATCATCCTTCTCACCCAACACCCTCCCCCAGCCCCACAGAATCTTCCCTTGCAAGTGCCAAAGGTGTAAAACCTGTTCATTTACCTGTTCCGCTCTGAGCATCTTAGGGCCCAAACATACCTTCCAGATGAAGCAGCATTTCACTTGCACTTCATACAATCCAGTCTACTGCATTCGCTGCTCACAATGTGGTCCTCTCTACATTGTGGAAATGAAGCATAGACTGTGTGACTGCTTTGCAGAACATTTACATTCTGCCCATAAAAATGATCCTGAGCTACCTGTTGCCTGCCACTTCAACACACCATCTTGTTCCCTGGCCAATATCTCTGTCTTGGACTTGCTATAGTGTTCTAGCGGAGCTCATGAAAGCTGGAAGAACAACATCATATTTTTCCACTTGGGCATCATGCATTCCTATAAAATGTAGGGCAAGGGGTCAAATAAGGAAAGATTGGCATATCAGAGAATGAAGTAGCAGGTCAGACAGGAACATAGTAACATGTGAAATGAGAATCAGAGAATGGCACGAAGGGCAGACAACCAAAAAAGATAAAACTAAAATCAATGATTTGATAAGGCAAATTGAGGGAAATAAATATGATCTAGTAGCTGTGAAAGAAATATGGTTTCTGGGAGAAAAGAATCAGGCCCTGAATATAGAGGGGCATGTGACATTCTAGAAAAATAAGGAACTAGGTAGAGATAGAGGGTATCACTGTTCATTGGAAATGATATTTGCTCAATAGTTAAAGATGACCTTGGTTCAGAAGTTCAGGATTTCAGCTGAAAATGAGACTAGTAGTGAAAAAGTCACCAGTGGGAGTGGTATACAACGAGGGTCAGAATATACAAGAAGAAATATTGGGAGTCTGTGGGAAAGTGGCAGCAATTATCATGGGCAATTTTAAGCTCTAGCCACACTGGAAAAAAACTAGATTAACCTTCATGGGCTAGATCAGGATGTTTTAGAATGCTTTTAGTTTCTTGGAGCTTCACATTCTGGAACTGTCCAGACAGCAGGTTATATTTCTAGGGTTCTGGTTTGCACTCGGTATTTTGCTGATTTTGGGTGGTTCAGATCACCCCCAGATCCCTGATTGCAGGCAAGAACAGGTATTTCAGGGACAAAAGCCAGGGAGGAGATTGCTGAGCCTTTGGCATTGATCTTTGACTCGTCATTGTCTACAGGAATAGTGCCAGATGGCTGGAGGGTAGCAAATGTGGTTCCCCTGTTCAAGAAGGGGAGTAGAGACAACCCTGGTAATTATAGACCAGTGAGCCTTACCTCAGTTGTTGGTAAAGTGTTGGAGGAGGTTATAAGGGATAGGATTTATAATCATCTGGAAAAGAATAAATTGATTAGGGATAGTCAGCATGGTTTTGTGAAGGGAAGGTCATGCCTCACAAACCTTATTGAGTTCTTTGAGAAGGTGACCAAACAGGTAGATGAGAGTAAACCGGTTGATGTGGTGTATATGGATTTCAGCAAGGCGTTCGATAAGGTTCCTTACAACAGGCTATTGTACAAAATGTGGAGGAATGGAATTGTGGGAGATATAGCAGTTTGCATCAGAAATTGGCTTGCTGAAAGAAGACAGAGGGTGGTAGTTGATGGGAAATGTTCAACCTGGAGACCAGTTACTTGTGGTGTACCGCAAGGGTCGGTGTTGGGTCCACTGCTGTTTGTCATTTTTATAAATGACCTGGATGAGGGCGCAGAAGGATGGGTTAGTAAATTTGCAGATGACACTAAGGTCGGTGGAGTTGTGGAAAGTGACGAAGGATGCTGTAGGTTGCAGAGAGACAGAGATAAGCTGCAGAGATGGGCTGAAAGGTGGCAAATGGAGTTTAATGCTGACAAGTGTGAGGTGATGCACTTTGGTAGGAGTAACCAGAAGGCAAAGTACAGGGCTAATGGTAAGATTCTTAGTAGTGTAGATGAGCAGAGAGATCTCGCTGTCCATGTACACAGATCCTTGGAAGTTGCCACCCAGGTTGACAGAGCTGTTAAGAATGCATATAGTGTTTTAGCTTTTATTCATAAAGGGATCGAGTTCCGGAACCAAGAGGTTATGGTGAAACTGTACAAAACTCTGGTACGGCTGCACTTGGAGTATTGTGTACAGTTCTGGTCACGTTATAAGAAGGATGTGGAAGCTTTGGAAAGGGCGCAGAGGAGATTTAATAGGATGCTGCCTGATATGGAGGGAAAGTCTTACGAGGAAAGGCTGAGGGACTTGAGGCTGTTTTCATTAGAGAGAAGAAGTTTGAGAGGTGACTTAATTGAAACATATAAAATAATCAGAGGGTTAGATAGGGTGGATAGGGAGAGCCTTTTTCCTAGGATGGTGACAGCGAGCATGAAGGGACATAGCTTTAAATTGAGGGGTGAAAGATATAGGACAGATGTCAGAGGTAGTTTCTTTACTCAGAGAGTAGTAAGGGAATGGAATGCTTTGCCTGCAATGGCAGTAGATTCACCAACTTTAGGTACATTTAAGTCGTCATTGGACAAGCATATGGACGTACATGGAATAGTGTAGGTTAGATGGGCTTGAGATCGGTATGACAGGTCGGCACAACATCGAGGGCCGAAGGGTCTGTACTGTGCTGTAATGTTCTATGTTCTATGTTTATAATACTAAAGGTAAGAATAACAGAAGAAATAAAGGGAAATGCAATTAACAGTAAAATTAACATGATCAATAACAATACAGACAACAGTAATACTGTTAGCTAGATTAAACACTATGAGAAGCTAAACAGCAGCTCTAATCACAGAATCTTTAATCAGGCTTCCTACCCTTTGGATCTCATGTCCTGCCAGTACCTGCCTTCCCCTCCCTGCTAGCTTGGTCAGAATGTTGGGATCACAGGAGATTCAGCTCACAACTGAAGAAAACACAGCTTTAAAGTGCACTCGGTTGCTAAGATTCTTGCTTTCGGGTTCTCTTGGCTCAGAACAGGCCTGTGTCTGGAAGCTCTTGTTTGAAAAATGCTTGATTGGCTTCCCCTGCTCATGGATGTCTTTCTTGTGATGTCGGCCTTGGTTTGGTTTCCTGATTCAGCTTTTCTGCTTGGCCTCTTTGGTTCTTGGTTCTGAAGCTGCTTGTTGGGGCTGGAGCCTGTGTGAAAGCTGTTTGTGCAGAAGCTTGTTGTTGAAAAGGCTCTCCCATCAGTTCAGATCAGGCTTAGCAGTTATACTGACAATGTGCCCCGTTATCTCCCCTCAAATCTGTGTTGTGCATTGTGCTTTTGGTGTTCTCTTTGAGGACAATTGCCTTTGTGGTAGTTACGAATATGTGCGAATGTATTCCAATTGAGGTTGAATGTCCAGTATCTCTGTAAGCTCCATACTGCATGTGCTCAGTAGCCCGAGGTGTAAAAGTAAGTTTCAATCTCGAATAAAAACGGAAAGAGCTCAGGATGCTGTAAATCAGGAACAAAAACAAAGTTGCTGAAAAAGCTCAGCAGGTCTGGCGGTATCTGTGAAGGAGAAAACAGAGCTAACGTTTCAGGCCTGGTGACGCTCCCGCAGAACTGATGGTGGCTGGGAAAACTCCAGTTTATCTGCAGAAAATAGGGAGGGGGTGAGGACATATAAACTGATGTTTTTCCAGCCAACATCAGTTCTGAGGGAGGGTCTCCGGACCCAAAATGTTATCACTGCTTTCTCCTTCACAGATGCTGCCAGACCTGATGAGCTTTTCCAGCAACTTTGTTTTTGTTTTAGTCTCGAGTGTTAGGTCTGGTTGATTGTTCTCTGAGAGAGGAGGTAGAAATTGGAATTCCAGGCTGCACAATAGCCCCAGACAGAAACCATTCTGGTTCTGTGTGTATTTGTTGCAGCCTGAGCTCAGAATATTGTTCAGTGCTTTCGATGTTAGAAAATTCCAGGAACGTGTCCAGGACTTTAGATGATGGGGATTTTTGCTCAATCCAGCATATTACCTTGATTTTGTGTTTCCATGGCAATTTAAAAATAGAAAATATAAAGCCTGGTTGTTCTGCATGGAGGACTGGCCAATAAGGTTAGATTATGTGAAATCTAGAGGGAGCAAAATTGGATACAAAAAGAGCCTGATCGTAGGAGTCAGAAGGTAAAGGCAGACAATTGCTTATACAACTAGAGGTCTGTGACCAGCAATGTGCCACAAGGACTAGTGCTGGTTCCACTGCTTTTATCTTTTATATAAATAATTTGGATGTGAATATGACAGGTATGTTTAGTAAGTTTGCAGATGATAACAAAATAGGTGATGTAGTGGTCAGTAAAGAAGATTATCTCAGAGTACAAAGAAACTTCGATCAGATGGGCCAATGGGCAAGGAGTGGTAAATGGAGTTTAATTTGGAAAAATGTAAGGTGTTACATTTCGATAAGACAAAGCAGGGCAGGATTTGTATAGTTAAGGGTAGGACCCTGGGGTGTGTTACCGAATAAAAAGGCCTAGAAGTGCAGGTACATAGTTCCTCAAAAGTGGAATCACTGGTAGGTAGCATGATGAGAACGCATTTGGCATGCTTGTCTTCATTGGTAAGAGCACTGAGTATAGGATTTGGGACATCATATTGTGCCTGTACAGGACATTGGTGAGACCACTTTTAGAATACTGTATACAATTCTGGTTGCCCTTGAATAGGAAACATGCTGTTAAACCTTCGAGGGTATAGGAAATATTTACAAGGATTTAGTCGAACTTGAGGGTTTGAACTATGGGGAGGGGCTGAATAGTCTAGGCTCTTTTCCCTGAAGCATTGCAGGCTGAGGGGTGGGCTTATAAAATTTTGTAAAATCACAAGGGGCATGGATAGGATGAAAAGCTAAGGTCCTTTTCACAGGAAGGGGAGTCCAAAACTGGAGGGCATAGGTTTAAGGCGCGAAGGAAAAGATTTCTAAAGGGCATGGGGCGTAAATTTTTCATGCAGTGTGCGGTGTGTGTATGGAATGGGCTGCCAGAACTGACGTGAATGTTGGTACAATTACATTTAAATGGCATCTGGAAGGCTTTAGATAGATATGGGCCAAATGCTGGCAA